>NC_088233.1:3212075-3230366 GCF_036934945.1 Oncorhynchus masou masou
CAAAATGGTTAAAAACAATTAGAATAAATGTAGTAATTGGACAATGAATACATTTCCTCCAAAAGTTTAGATCCGACATATTGACTGAATTAGAGCACATAAAACATTTTACAGGTTCGGACAAATAACAAATGGAGTTCAGGAATTTGTTTGAAATTCCGGTATTTAATTTATTGTCAAATTTATTTTCTTAGAATACACTCATATGTTCTATTGGTGTCAGATATTTTATAGGTATTTTGTGTTAAAATAAATAATATTATATGTGACAATTTGCATAAACACACGGGTGTATTTGCATATATGCAAATAGATTAACATAAAGGGGTGGAAGAGGGCTGCAACGACCGAAAACATGCTAGGCCCACCTGCACTCACCTGGCTGTCTAGACGGACTCATTAATTACTGGTGTTGTCACATTCTGTTGCATAATTGAACAAGTATATCACTAGCAGGATTACCCTCAGATTAAACATGTAAACATTACACCTCTAAACAGACTTTACATTGTTTGTGAGATCAGACATAATATCACTATAATCTGACTGTTCATTTTCATAAATTGCTTTCCGAAAGGTTGCTGGATCGCATCCCCGAGCTGACAAGGTAAAAATCTGTCTTTCTGACCCTGAGCAAGGCAGTAAACACTGTTGCCTGGGCGTGTCGATTAAGGCAGCCCCCCACCTCTCTGATTCAGAGGAGTTGGGTTAAATATGGAAGACACATTTCAGTTGAAGGCATTCAGTTGTACAACTGACTAGGTTGTACTTTCCCTGTACAACTGACTAGGTTGTACTTTCCCTGTACAACTGACTAGGTTGTACTTTCCCTGTACAACTGACTAGGTTGTACTTTCCTGTACAACTGACTAGGTTGTACTTTCCCTGTACAACTGACTAGGTTGTACTTTCCTGTACAAACTGACTAGGTTGTACTTTCCCTGTACAACTGACTAGGTTGTACTTTCCCTGTACAACTGACTAGGTTGTACTTTCCCTGTACAACTGACTAGGTTGTACTTTCCCTGTACAACTGACTAGGTACAACTGACTAGGGTGTACTTTCCTGTACAACTGACTAGGTTGTACTTTCCCTGTACAACTGACTAGGTTGTACTTTCCCTGTACAACTGACTAGGTTGTACTTTCCTGTACAACTGACTAGGTTGTACTTTCCCTTTACAACTGACTAGGGTTGTACTTTCCCTTTCATTTCAGCGCATCTCATTTGTAAACATTTCAACGGTATTAAATTATAACCTTTTTCAATTCCACCCATCAAAATAAATGTCTCTTTCTTATTTTTCTTGTAAATGTCGAGACGTTAAATCCCAGACGAAGCTTTGGCGTTCTGATAGATGCAACGGAAAGACAACGTACTGCTTTTGAGCCCATTTCAGACATTACCAGGTTGTTTCTGCAGTCGTAACGTTAACAGGACAAAATGACAGGCACAAGAAAGAGGATGAAAGAGTCCCAGGAGTTAAAAACAAACCAATAAAGCGACATTTAAGTGACAAGAAGATTAAGCACCTCTCAAACACAGGAAATACTGAAAAACACCTCTCAAACAGGAAATAGATGGCTGAAAAACACCTCTCAAAACAGGAAATAGATGGCTGAAAAATAACTCTTAAAAACAGGAAATAGATGGCTGAAAAAACCTCTCAAACAGGAAATAGATGGCTGAAAAACACCTCTTAAAACAGGAAATAGATGGCTGAAAAACACCTCTCAAACTGGAAATAGATGACTGAAAAACACCTCTTAAACACAGGAAATAGATGGCTGAAAAACACCTCTCAAACACAGGAAATAGATGGCTGAAAAACACTCCTCAAACACAGGAAATAGATGGCTGAAAAACACCTCTCAAACACAGGAAATAGATGGCTGAAAAACACCTCTTAAACACAGGAAATAGATGGCTGAAAAAACCTCTCAAACACAGGAAATAGATGGCTGAAAAATAACTCTTAAAAACAGGAAATAGATGGCTGAAAAACACCTCTCAAACAGGAAATAGATGGCTGAAAAACACCTCTTAAACACAGGAAATAGATGGCTGAAAAAACCTCTCAAACTGGAAATAGATGACTGAAAAACACCTCTTAAACACAGGAAATAGATGGCTGAAAAACACCTCTCAAACTGGAAATAGATGGCTGAAAAACACTCCTCAAACACAGGAAATAGATGGCTGAAAAACACCACTCAAACACAGGAAATAGATGGCTGAAAAACACCGCTCAAACACAGGAAATAGATGGCTGAAAAACACTCCTCAAACACAGGAAATAGATGGCTGAAAAACACCTCTTAAACACAGGAAATAGATGGCTGAAAAATAACTCTTAAAAACAGAAAATAGATGGCTGAAAAACACCTCTCAAACACAGGAAATAGATGGCTGAAAAACACCTCTCAAACACAGGAAATAGATGGCTGAAAAACACCTCTCAAACACAGGAAATAGATGGCTGAAAAACACCACTCAAACACAGGAAATAGATGGCTGAAAAACACCTCTCAAACAGGAAATAGATGGCTGAAAAACACCACTCAAACACAGGAAATAGATGGCTGAAAAACACCACTCAAACACAGGAAATAGATGGCTTAAAAACACCACTCAAACAGGAAATAGATGGCTGAAAAATAACTCTCAAACACAGGAAATAGATGGCTGAAAAACACCTCTCAAACACAGGAAATAGATGGCTGAAAAACACCCCTCAAACAGGAAATAGATGGCTGAAAACACCACTCAAACACTGAAAAACACCACTCAAACAGGAAATAGATGGCTGAAAAACACCACTCAAACACAGGAAATAGATGGCTGAAAAACACCACTCAAACACAGGAAATAGATGGCTGAAAAACACCACTCAAACACAGGAAATAGATGGCTGAAAAACACCTCTCAAACAGGAAATAGATGGCTGAAAAACACCACTCAAACACAGGAAATAGATGGCTGAAAAACACCTCTCAAACAGGAAATCTGAAAAAACCTCTCAAACAGGAAATAGATGGCTGAAAAACACCTCAAACAGGAAATAGATGGCTGAAAAAAACTCAAAAACAGGAAATAGATGGCTGAAAAACACCACTCAAACACAGGAAATAGATGGCTGAAAAACACCACAATACAGGAAATAGATGGCTGAAAAACACCGCTCAAACACAGGAAATAGATGGCTGAAAAACACCACTCAAACAGGAAATAGATGGCTGAAAAACACCACTCAAACACAGGAAATAGATGGCTGAAAAACACCTCTCAAACACAGGAAATAGATGGCTGAAAAACACCTCTCAAACAGGAAATAGATGTCTGAAAAACACCTCTTAAACACAGGAAATAGATGGCTGAAAAACACCACTCAAACACAGGAAATAGATGGCTGAAAAACACAGCTCAAACAGGAAATAGATGTCTGAAAAACACCTCTTAAACACAGGAAATAGATGGCTGAAAAACACCAAAACACAGGAAATAGATGGCTGAAAAACACAGCTCAAACACAGGAAATAGATGGCTGAAAAACACCTCTTAAACACAGGAAATAGATGGCTGAAAAACACCACTCAAACACAGGAAATAGATGGCTGAAAAACACCACTCAAACACAGGAAATAGATGGCTGAAAAACAATCAAACAGGAAATAGATGTCTGAAAAACACCCCTCAAAACAGGAAATAGATGGCTGAAAAACACCTCTCAAACAGGAAATAGATGGCTGAAAAACACCACTCAAACACAGGAAATAGATGGCTGAAAAACACCACTCAAACTGGAAATAGACGGCTGAAAAACACCACAAACTGGAAATAGATGGCTGAAAAACACCACTCAAACACAGGAAATAGATGGCTGAAAAACACCTCTCAAACAGGAAATAGATGGCTGAAAAACACCTCTCAAACACAGGAAATAGATGGCTGAAAAACACCACTCAAACACAGGAAATAGATGGCTGAAAAAACCTCTCAAACAGGAAATAGATGGCTGAAAAACACCTCTCAAACAGGAAATAGATGGCTGAAAAACACCCTCAAACAGGAAATAGATGGCTGAAAAACACCTCTCAAACAGGAAATAGATGGCTGAAAAACACCTCTCAAACAGGAAATAGATGGCTGAAAAACACCACTCAAACACAGGAAATAGATGGCTGAAAAACACCACTCAAACACAGGAAATAGATGGCTGAAAAACACCTCTCAAACACAGGAAATAGATGGCTGAAAAACACCTCTCAAACACAGGAAATAGATGGCTGAAAAACACCTCTTAAACACAGGAAATAGACAGCTGAAAAACACCGCTCAAACAGGAAATAGATGGCTGAAAAACACCTCTCAAACACAGGAAATAGATGGCTGAAAAACACCACTCAAACACAGGAAATAGACGGCTGAAAAACACCACTCAAATACAGGAAATAGATGGCTGAAAAACACCTCTTAAACACAGGAAATAGACAGCTGAAAAACACCGCTCAAAACAGGAAATAGATGGCTGAAAAACACCTCTCAAACACAGGAAATAGATGGCTGAAAAACACCTCTCAAACACAGGAAATAGATGGCTGCACCTCTTAAACACAGGAAAAGACAGCTGAAAAACACCGCTCAAACAGGAAATAGATGGCTGAAAAACACCTCTCAAACACAGGAAATAGATGGCTGAAAAACACCACTCAAAACAGGAAATAGATGGCTGAAAAACACCTCTTAAACACAGGAAATAGACAGCTGAAAAACACCGCTCAAACACAGGAAATAGATGGCTGAAAAACACCTCTCAAACACAGGAAATAGATGGCTGAAAAACACCTCTTAAACACAGGAAATAGATGGCTGAAAAACACCACTCAAACACAGGAAATAGATGGCTGAAAAACACCTCTTAAACACAGGAAATAGATGGCTGAAAAACACCTCTTAAACACAGGAAATAGATGGCTGAAAAACACCTCTCAAACACAGGAAATAGACAGCTGAAAAACACCTCTCAAACACAGGAAATAGATGGCTGAAAAACACCTCTCAAACACAGGAAATAGATGGCTGAAAAACACCTCTCAAACAGGAAATAGATGGCTGAAAAAGACAGATCCTAAGGTGGGCGGGGCAAGGCGCTGTTTGTTGAAGAAAGATGAACATGAATATAATGCAGTACTCAACAACTTTAACTTCTGTTTTCTAAACTGAAGTGCAAACACAGTTTAGGCTGGATGGCACTCTATTCCCTACATAGTATAGTGCCCAATGAGGGCCCCAGACAACAGTAGTGTACTATATATAGGGAATAGGGTTCTATAGGGCTCTGGTCTAAAGTAGTGCACTATATAGGGAATAGGGTTCTATAGGGCTCTGGTCTAAAGTAGTGTACTATATAGGGAATAGGGTTCTATAGGGCTCTGGTCTAAAGTAGTGCACTTTATAGAGAATAGGTTTCTATAGGGCCCTGGTCTAAAGTAGTGTACTATAGAGGGAATAGGGTTCTATAGGGTCCTGGTCTAAAGTAGTGCACTATATAGGGAATAGGGTTCTATAGGGCCCTGGTCTAAAGTAGTGCACTATATAGGGAATAGGGTTCTATAGGGCCCTGGTCTAAAGTAGTGCACTATATAGGGAATAGGGTTCTATAGGGCCCTGGTCTAAAGTAGTGCACTATATAGGGAATAGGGTTCTATAGGGCCCTGGTCTAAAGTAGTGTACTATATAGGGAATAGGGTTCTATAGGGCCCTGGTCTAAAGTAGTGCACTATATAGGGAATAGGGTTCTATTTCACAGTGTAGTCTTTGTAGCCATCAGCTCACCTGATCTGCTTGTCAGCCATTTATGTGAGGCGCGGCTGGTCGTCAGAGAGTTGATATGTGTCTGTTGTGCCAGTCAGTCCATCTGCTGCTGTTGTTATTTTTGTTGAGGGTTTCTTTCTTTAGTCTATAATGCAGTCTGTTTGCTTGGTTAGCTCTTCCTTAGTTTCTGTGTCTTTAAAACTTTGAATCCAAACGTTATTATTATTATTATTATTATTTTCGATCAGTCAGTTGTCTTGTCTGTCAGCTGGCCTCTGAAGCGCAAGAAGTTGAGGTTCGATAGGGAGGGATATCTGAAACAGGTGAAAGATAGAAGCTGTTAGCTAACAACATCAACGCTCGGGACAAAGGAGTTGTTTCCCTGACATACGTCAACAACTGTGGGCTTGATGAGGCTGGAGAGGGAGAGGAGTTATAGCACACACACACACACACACACACACACACACACACACACACACACACACACACACACACACACACACACACACACACACACACACACACACACACACACACACACACACACACACACACACACACACACACACACACACACAGTCATCATACAACATTGTTTCCTACGACTTGTCCTACATTGTCATGGTGGCCTTATCGTGGGCTGCTATACTCATTCAGTTAGCAGTATCCTCACACCAAAGGCTTGTTATATATTGCAATGCTTCAATGGATCAATAAGAAACTTTGCTGGCACACTACTAAAATCTAAATTGCGCCTAATCTCCAATATGATATTATGGCCTTTCTCTTGCATTTCAAAGATGATGGAACATATAAAATCATAGAACACACATATTTTTTTGTTTGTATTATCTTTTACCAGATCTAATGTGTTATATTCTCCTTCCATTCATTTCACATTTCCACAAACTTCAAAGTGTTTCCTTTCAAATGGTATATCCTTGCTTCAGGGCCTGAGCTCCAGGCAGGTAGATTTTCGGTGAGAAATGGAGAGGGAGAGAAGGGATCCTTAATAAGAGGTTTTAATGATGGCTGGCCATCAGAATACTGTACTGACATTACACTGGTGTTGCCCTATAGCAGAATACATCTGTTTGCATGTACGTTGCCCGGTGATGCTTGGTTTTGCGTTTACACGGTCTACATTATGTTCTGTATTGAATTGGTGAAGCACAAAGAAAAAGCATCCATACAAATAGACCGGTGGTAAAACTTAGAGAAAAGACGAAGGTTTGATTTATGTACCATTTATGTAACCAGTCAGTTAAAGAACACATTCTTATTTACAATGACGGCCGGATGTGATACAGCCTGGATCCGAACCGGTGACGAGGACTGAGACATAGTGTTATAGACTGCTGCGCCACTCGGAAGCCCCTGATGTGTGGTACACAGAAACACAGCCCTGATGTGTGGTACACAGAAACAGCCCTGATGTGTGATACACAGAAACAGCCCTGATATGTGGTACACAGAAACAGCCCTGATGTGTGGTACACAGAAACAGCCCTGATGTGTGGTACACAGAAACAGCCCTGATGTGTGGTACACAGAAACAGCCCTGATGTGTGGTACACAGAACAGGCCTGATGTGTGGTACACAGAAACAGCCCTGATGTGTGGTACACAGAAACAGCCCTGATGTGTGGTACACAGAAACAGCCCTGATGTGTGGTACACAGAAACAGCCCTGATGTGTGGTACACAGAAACAGCCCACAGAAACAGCCCTGATGTGGTACACAGAAACAGGCCTGATGTGTGGTACACAGAAACAGCCCTGATGTGTGGTACACAGAAACAGCCCTGATGTGTGGTACACAGAAACAGCCCTGATGTGTGGTACACAGAAACAGCCCTGATGTGTGGTACACAGAAACAGCCCTGATGTGTGGTACACAGAAACAGCCCTGATGTGTGGTACACAGAAACAGCCCTGATGTGGAAATCTGCTTTCCATTTCCCCCTACACGCTCTCCACCCCTTTCCACAACCAATCACGACGTCTCTCTCGCCCAGCTATTACCGAGCCCCCTTATCCCTCCCTCCTTCTCTCTCCCTCCCTCTCCTCCTCCTTCTCCCTCCCTCCCTCCCTCCCACCCTCCGTCTCCCTCCACCCCCCCACCCCCCCACCCTTTTCCTCTTCAGTCGTGACTCTCTCCTTCTCTCTCCCCCACCCTTTTCCTCTTCAGTCGTGACTCTCTCCTTCTCTCTCCCCCACCCTTTTCCTCTTCAGTCGTGACTCTCTCCTTCTCTCTCCCCCTCCCCCACCCTTTTCCTCTTCAGTCGTGACTCTCTCCTTCTCTCTCCCTCCCTCCGTCTCTCCAACACAGAACATTCTTTCTTTTCGACTCAGACTTTTCTGACTTATCTTTTTACTTGAAAAACAGATCCCTGGTATACAATTAGGCCTATACAGTAGAGATGGAATAGCATGGATATTTATCTTGTGAGTACCAGGCCTAGAGTGAATACAGCTGGAGCAGTGGACACTGAGAATGCAGCTGTGCACCATGGCCGTGTGTAGCATTTGGTTTGGATGTGGACTCAGGGCCCTGGCTGTGCTGTACACTGTGCTTGTTTGTGTGTGTGTGTGTGTGTGTGTGTGTGTGTGTGTGTGTGTGTGTGTGTGTGTGTGTGTGTGTGTGTGTGTGTGTGTGTGTGTGTGTGTGTGTGTGTGTGTGTGTGTGTGTGTGTGTGCGTGTGTGATGGGCTGTAGTGTAGGGGTCAGATGAGGTCACTATCTCACTGACGAGTCCCAATGGAGGACCTACGCCCTCTCCTCTCCACTTCCTGTCTCACATCACCTCTCCTCTCTTCTCCTCCCTCTCACCTCAATTCTCCTCTCTTTTCTTCGCTCTCCTCTCCACTTCCTGTCTCACCTCACCTCTCCTCTCTTCTCCCCTCCCCTCTCCTCTCTTCTCCTCTCCTACCTCTCACCTCTCTCTCTCTTCTCCTCACTCTCCCTCCTCTCCCTCTCCTCTCTCTCCTCCCTCTCACCTCACCCATCCTCTCTTCTCCTCTCCTACCTCTCACCTCTCCTCTCTTCTCCTCTCCTCTCCTCCTCTCACCTCTCCTCTCCTCTCCTCCTCTCACTTCCCTCTCACCTCACCTGACCTTTCTTCTGTTCCCTGTGGCTTCACAGTCCAGACTACCTCTCCTCTTTCTCTCTCTCTCTGAGAGGCCTCTGTCCTCTCCTCTTTTCTCTCTCTCTGACAGGCCTCTGTCCTCTCCTCTTTCTCTCTCTCTCTGAGAGGCCTCTGTCCTCTCCTCTTTCTCTCTCTCTCTGAGAGGCCTCTGTCCTCTCCTCTTTCTCTCTCTCTGAGAGGCCTCTGTCCTCTCCTCTTTCTCTCTGAGAGGCCTCTGTCCTCTCCTCTTTCTCTCTCTCTCTGAGAGGCCTCTGTCCTATCCTCTTTTCTCTCTCTCTGACAGGCCTCTGTCCCTCCTCTCTCTCTCTCTCTCTGAGAGGCCTCTGTCCTCTCCTCTTTCTCTCTGAGTGGCCTCTGTCCTCTCCTCTTTCTCTCTGAGAGGCCTCTGTCCTCTCCTCTTTTTCTCTCTGAGAGGCCTCTGTCCTCTCCTCTTTCTCTCTCTCTCTGAGAGGCCTCTGTCCTCTCCTCTTTCTCTCTCTCTGAGAGGCCTCTGTCCTCTCCTCTTTTCTCTCTCTCTGAGGCCTCTGTCCTCTCCTCTCTTTCTCTCTGAGAGGCCTCTGTCCTCTCCTCTTTCTCTCTCTCTCTGACAGGCCTCTGTCCTCTCCTCTTTCTCCTCTCTCTCTGAGAGGCCTCTGTCCTCTCCTCTTTCTCTCTCTCTGAGAGGCCTCTGTCCTCTCCTCTCTCTCTCTCTGAGAGGCCTCTGTCCTCTCCTCTTTCTCTCTCTCTCTGAGAGGCCTCTGTCCTCTCTCTTTCTCTCTCTGAGAGAGCCTCTGTCCTCTCCTCTTTCTCTCTCTCTCTGAGAGGCCTCTGTCCCTCTCCTCTTTCTGTCTCTCCTCTCCTTCTCTCTGTCCTCTCCTCTCTCTTTCTCTCTCTCTGAGAGGCCTCTGTCCTCTCCTCTTTTCTCTCTCTGAGAGGCCTCTGTCCACTCTCTCTTCTCTCTCTGAGAGGCCTCTGTCCTCTCCTTCTCTCTCTCTGAGAGGCCTCTGTCCCCTCTCTTTCTCTCTCTCTGAGAGGCCTCTGTCCTCTCCTCTTTCTCTCTCTCTCTGAGAGGCCTCTGTCTTTCTCTCTCCTGAGAGGCCTCTTTCTCTCTCTCTGAGAGGCCTCTGTCCTCTCCTCTTTTCTCTCTCTCTGAGAGGCCTCTGTCCTCTCCTCTCTCTCTCTCTCTGAGAGGCCTCTGTCCTCTCCTCTTTCTCTCTCTCTCTGAGAGGCCTCTGTCCTCTCCTCTTTCTGTCTCTCTCTGAGAGGCCTCTGTCCTCTCCTTCTTTCTCTCTGAGAGGCCTCTGTCCTCTCCTCTTTCTCTCTGAGAGGCCTCTCTGTCCTCTCCTCTTTCTCTCTCTCTCTGAGGCCTCTGTCCTCTCCTCTTCTCTCTCTCTCTCTGAGAGGCCTCTGTCCTCTCCTCTTCTCTCTCTCTCTCTGAGAGGCCTCTGTCCTCTCCTCTTCTTCTCTCTCTCTGAGAGGGTCCTTCCTCTTTCTCTCTGACAGGCCTCTGTCACTCTCCTCTCTCTCTCTCTCTGAGAGGCCTCTGTCCTCTCCTCTTTCTCTCTGAGAGGCCTCTGTCCTCTCCTCTTTCTCTCTCTCTGAGAGGCCTCTGTCCTCTCCTCTTTCTCTCTCTCTCTGAGAGGCCTCTGTCCTCTCCTCTTTTCTCTCTCTCTGAGAGGCCTCTGTCCTCTCCTCTTCTCTTCTCTCTGAGAGGCCTCTGTCCTCTCCTCTTTCTCTCTCTCTCTGAGAGGCCTCTGTCCTCTCCTCTTTCTCTCTCTCTCTGAGAGGCCTCTGTCTCCTGACAGGCCTCTGTCCTCTCCTCTTTCCTCTCTGTCTCTTTCTCTCTCTCTGAGAGGCCTCTGTCCTCTCCTCTTTCTCTCTCTCTCTGACAGGTCCCTCCTCTTTCTCTCTTTCTCTGAGTGGCCTCTGTCCTCTCCTCTTTCTTCTCTCTCTGACAGGCCTCTGTCCTCTCCTCTTTCTCTCTCTCTCTGAGAGGCCTCTGTCCTCTCCTCTTTCTCTCTCTCTGAGAGGCCTCTGTCCTCTCCTCTTTCTCTCTGAGAGGCCTGAGCCTCTCCTCTTTCTCTCTCTCTTAGAGGCCTCTGTCCTGTCCTCTCCTCTCTCTCTCTCTGAGAGGCCTCTGTCCTCTCCTCTCTTCTCTCTCTGACAGGCCTCTGTCCTCTCCTCTTTCTCTCTCTGAGAGGCCTCTGTCCTCTCCCTTCTCTCTTCTCTGAGAGGCCTCTCCTCTCCTCTTTCTGAGAGGCCTCTGTCCTCTCCTCTCTTTCTCTGAGAGGCCTCTGTCCTCTCCTCTTTCTCTCTCTCTGAGAGGCCTCTGTCCTCTCCTCTTTCTCTCTCTCTCTGAGAGGCCTCTGTCCTCTCCTCTTTCTCTCTCTCTCTGAGAGCCTCTGTCCTCTCCTCTTTCTTCTCTCTCTGAGAGGCCTCTGTCCCTCCTCTTTTTCTCTCTCTGAGGAGGCCTCTGTCCTCTCCTCTTTCTCTCTCTCTCTGACAGGCCTCTGTCCTCTCCTCCTTTCTCTCTCTCTGAGAGGCCTCTGTCCTCTCCTCTTTCTCTCTCTCTCTGAGAGGCCTCTGTCCTTCCTCTTTCTCTCTCTCTCTGACAGGCCTCTGTCCTCTCCTCTTTCTCTCTCTCTGAGAGGCCTCTGTCCTCTCCTCTTTCTCTCTCTCTGAGAGGCCTCTGTCCTCTCCTCTTTCTCTCTCTCTCTGAGAGGCCTCTGTCCTCTCCTCTTTCTCTCTCTCTCTGAGAGGCCTCTGTCCTCTCCTCTTTCTCTCTCTCTCTGACAGGCCTCTGTCCTCTCCTCTTTCTCTCTGAGAGGCCCCTGTCCTCTCCTCTTTCTCTCTCTCTGAGAGGCCTCTGACCTCTCCTCTTTCTCTCTCTCTCTGACAGGCCTCTGTCCTCTCCTCTTTCTCTCTCTCTCTGAGAGGCCTCTGTCTCTCTCTCTGACAGGCCTCTGTTCTCCTCTTTCTATCTCTCTCTGAGAGGCCTCTGTCCTCTCTCTTTCTCTCTCTCTCTGACAGGCCTCTGTCCTCTCCTCTTTCTCTCTCTCTGACAGGCCTCTGTCCTCTCCTCTTTCTCTCTCTCTGAGGCCTCTGTCCTCTCCTCTTTCTCTCTCTCTCTGACAGGCCTCTGTCCTCTCCCTCTTTTCTCTCTCTCTCTGAGAGGCCTCTGTCCTCTCCTCTTTCTATCTCTCTCTGAGAGGCCTCTGTCCTCTCCTCTTTCTCTCTCTCTCTGACAGGCCTCTGTCCTCTCCTCTTTCTCTCTCTCTCTGAGAGGCCTCTGTCCTCTCCTCTTTCTCTCTCTCTCTCTCTGAGAGGCCTCTGTCCTCTCCTCTTTCTCTCTCTCTCTGACAGGCCTCTGTCCTCTCCTCTTTCTCTCTCTCTCTGACAGGCCTCTGTCCTCTCCTCTTTCTCTCTCTCTCTCTGAGAGGCCTCTGTCCTCTCCTCTTTCTCTCTCTCTCTGACAGGCCTCTGTCCTCTCCTCTTCTCTCTGAGGAGGCCTCTGTCCTCTCCTCTTTTCTCTCTCTCTGAGGAGGCCTCTGTCCTCTCCTCTTTCTCTCTCTCTCTGACAGGCCTCTGTCTCTCTCCTCTTTCTCTTTCTCTCTCTCTGAGAGGCCTCTGTCCCCTCTCCTCTTTCTCTCTCTCTGACAGGCCTCTGTCCTCTCCTCTTTCTCTCTCTCTCTGACAGGCCTCTGTCCTCTCCTCTCTTCTTTCTCTCTCTCTGAGAGGCCTCTGTCCTCTCCTCTTTCTCTCTCTCTGGAGAGGCCTCTGTCCTCTCCTCTCTCTCTGACAGGCCTCTGTCCTCTCCTCTTCTCTCTCTGAGAGGCCTCTGTCCTCTCCTCTTTTCTCTCTCTCTCTGAGAGGCCTCTGTCCTCTCCTCTTTCTCTCTCTCTCTGACAGGCCTCTGTCCTCTCCTCTTTCTCTCTCTCTCTGAGAGGCCTCTGTCCTCTCCTCTTTCTCTCTCTCTCTGAGAGGCCTCTGTCCCTCTCCTCTTTCTCTCTCTCTCTGACAGGCCTCTGTCCTCTTCTTCTCTCTCTCTCTCTGAGAGGCCTCTGTCCTCTCCTCTTTCTTTCTCTCTCTGACAGGCCTCTGTCCTCTCCTCTTTCTCTCTCTCTGACAGGCCTCTGTCCTCTCCTCTTTCTTCTCTCTGGGAGGCCTCTGTCACCTCTCCTCTTTCTCTCTCTCTCTGACAGGCCTCTGTCCTCTCCTCTTTTCTCTCTCTCTGACAGGCCTCTGTCCTCTCCTCTTTCTCTTTCTCTCTGAGAGGCCTCTGTCTCTCCTCCTCTTTCTATCTCTCTCCGAGAGGCCTCTGTCCCTCTCCTCTTTCTTCTCTCTCTCTGACAGGCCTCTGTCCTCTCCTCTCTTCTCTCTCTGAGAGGGCCTCTGTCCTCTCCTCTTTCTCTCTCTCTCTGAGAGGCCTCTGACCTCTCCTCTTTCTCTCTCTCTCTGACAGGCCTCTGTCCTCTCCTCTTTCTCTCTCTCTCTGAGAGGCCTCTGTCCTCTCCTCTTTCTCTCTCTCTCTGACAGGCCTCTGTCCTCTCCTCTTTCTCTCTCTCTCTGACAGGCCTCTGTCCTCTCCTCTTTCTCTCTCTCTCTGACAGGCCTCTGTCCTCTCCTCTCTCTCTCTCTCTCTGACAGGCCTCTGTCCTCTCCTCTTTCTCTCTCTTTCTGACAAGCCTCTGTCCTCTCCTCTTTCTCTCTCTCTCTGAGAGGCCTCTGTCCTCTCCTCTTTCTCTCTCTCTCTGAGAGGCCTCTGTCCTCTCCTCTTTCTCTCTCTCTCTCTGAGAGGCCTCTGTCTCCTCTCCTCTTTCTCTCTCTCTCTGAGAGGCCTCTGTCCTCTCCTCTTTCTCTCTCTCTCTGACAGGCCTCTGTCCTCTCCTCTTTCTCTCTCTCTCTGCTCATGACGGCCTCTGTCCTCTCCTCTTCTCTCTCTCTCTGAGAGGCCTCTGTCCTCTCCTCTTTCTCTCTCTCTCTGAGAGGCCTCTGTCCTCTCCTCTTTCTCTCTCTCTCTGACAGGCCTCTGTCCTCTCCTCTTTCTCTCTCTCTCTGACAGGCCTCTGTCCTCTCCTCTTTCTCTCTCTCTGACAGGCCTCTGTCCTCTCCTCTTTCTCTCTCTCTCTGACAGGCCTGTGTCCTCTCCTCTTTCTCTCTCTCTGACAGGCCTCTGTCCTCTCCTCTTTCTCTCTCTTTCTGACAAGCCTCTGTCCTCTCCTCTTTCTCTCTCTCTCTGACAAGCCTCTGTCCTCTCCTCTCTTCTCTCTCTCTCTGAGAGGCCTCTGTCCTCTCTTCTTTCTATCTCTCTCTGACAGGCCTCTGTCCTCTCTTCTTTCTATCTCTCTCTCTAACAGGCCTCTGTCCTCTCTTCTTTCTATCTCTCTCTCTCTCACACACTTCTCTTCCCAGGCCTCTGTCCTCACTCTCTCACACTTCTCTTCCCAGGCCTCTGTCCTCTCTCTCTCTCACTTCTCTTCCCAGGCCTCTGTCCTCTCTCTCTCTCACTTCTCTTCCCAGGCCTCTGTCCTCTCTCTCTCTCACTTCTCTTCCCCAGGCCTCTGTCACTCTTTCTCTTTCTCTCTCTCTCTCTCTCTCTCACATACACACTTCTCTTCCCAGGCCTCTGTCCTCTCTCTCTCTCACAGGCATCTGTCCTCTCTCTCTCTCTCTCCACACTTCTCTTCCCAGGCCTCTGTATCTCTGTCTCTGTCTCTCTCTCTCACACACACTTCTCTTCCCAGGCCTCCTGTCTCTCTGTCTCTCTCACACACACACTTCTCTTCCCATGCCTTCTGTCCATCTCTCCTCTCTCTCACTTCTCTTCCCAGGCATCTGTCCTCTCTTTCTCTCACTTTCTTCCCAGACCTCTGGCTTTTTGTTTACTGCTGTTCTAATTCTTACTATTTCCTTTTTCTAGTCAGTTTACTTTGCAAATCATCTGAACCAATATCAATTACAAGGGCTTATTGAAATGAAATGATTATACAGTGTTTGCAGATTCAGGGTTTAATGATTATATTGTACTTTATATGAAGTGTGCATATACAAGACTCATGTGTGTGTGTGTGTGTGTGTGTGTGTGTGTGCGTGTGCGTGTGCGTGTGTGTGATAGTAGAACGCAGGCGACAGGTTGGCACGGACCACTGTAATCCCCTAGGAATCATCATCCCTTCCAATCCCTTCAAACTGACAGTGTGTCTCTCTCTCTCCAGAGCTGCTCACACCCCACTGTGACCGACTCCACTAGGATCCATCTGGATTCCGTACCAACTACGCCAGTAGCAGTAACTGGCGCTCAGCTGCCAGGCTCAAACATTAGACTACATGTAAGTAGCATTGTCTCAATCATGGCTAGTGGCCACTGAAATGTAGCTGTGCCATAGAACTATGACAGTAGCAGTGTAACCTACTGTAGCTAGCTTAATGCAATATATATTAACATCGTCTGTTTCTAGCATGCTACTAGCTAGCTTAATGCATTATATATAAACTATGTCTATATATAGCATGCTACTAGCTAGCTTAATGCAATATATATAAACTATGTCTATATATAGCATGCTACTAGCTAGCTTAATGCAATATATATTAACATTGTCTGTTTCTAGCATGCTACTAGCTAGCTTAATGCAATATATATAAACTATGTCTATATATAGCATGCTACTAGCTAGCTTAATGCAATATATATTAACAATGTCTGTTTCTAGCATGCTACTAGCTAGCTTAATGCAATATATATTAACAATGTCTATTTCTAGCATGCTACTAGCTAGCTTAATGCAATATATATTAACAATGTATATTTCTAGCATGCTACTAGCTAGCTTAATGCAATATATATTAACAATGTCTATTTCTAGCATGCTACTAGCTAGCTTAATGCAATATATATTAACAATGTCTGTTTCTAGCATGCTACTAGCTAGCTTAATGCAATATATATTAACAATGTCTATTTCTAGCATGCTACTAGCTAGCTTAATGCAATATATACATTAACATCGTCCTCAATATCCTCCTATCACAGCCATTAAACTCTGTAACTGTTTTAAAGACACCATTGGTCTCTTGGTGAAATCCCTGAAGGGTTTCCTTCCTATCTGGCAACTGAGTTAGGAAGGAAGCCTGTATCTTTGTATTTTTGTAGTGACCCAGTCTGTAATACCAATATGTTTCAAGCAGACCACCACAGTCCCTGTGCCCAAGACAGCGAAGGTAACCTGCCTAAATGATTACTGCCTCGTAGCACTCACGTCAGTAGCCATGAAGTGCTTTGAAAGGCTGGCAATGGCTCACATCAACACCATCATCCCGGGAACCCTAGACCCACTCCAAATCACATAACGCCCCAACAGATCCACAGATGATGCAATCTCAATCGCACTCCACACTGCCCTTTCCCACCTGGACAAAAGGAACACCTATGTGAGAATGCTGTTCATTGACTACAGCTCAGCCGTCAACACCATAGTGCCCTCAAAGCTCATCAATAAGCTAAGGACTCTGGGACTATAAACACCTCCCTCTGCAACTGGATCCTGAACTTCCTGACGGGCCACCCCAGGTGGTGAAGGTAGGTAGAGCATGTGGCTCAGTCGGTAGAGCATGGCGCTTGCAACGCCAAGCGTCGTGGGTTCGATTCCCGCTAGGGCCACCCATATGTAAAAGTAGTGGCCCCAGCCGACTTGTAAGTCGCTTTGGACAAAAGCGTCTGCTAAATGGGATATATTAACAACACATCTGCCACTCTGATCCTCTACACGGGAGCCAATTCTAGGTCCAAAAGGCTCCTTAACAGCTTCTACCCCAAGCCATAGGACTACTGAACAATTCATCAAACAGCCGGGCTTTTTGCTTTGACCCCCCCCCCGCCCTATACCCCCTGTGTATAGCCTCCACATTGACTCTGTACCGTAACACCCTGTATATAGCCTCCACATTGACTCTGTACCGTAACACCCTGTATATAGCCTCCACATTGACTCTGTACCGTAATACCCTGTATATAGCCTCCACATTGACTCTGTACCGGTACCCCCTGTGTATAGCCTCCACATTGACTCTGTACCGGTACCCCCTGTATATAGCCTCCACATTGACTCTGTACCGGTACCCCCTGTATATAGCCTCCACATTGACTCTGTACCGGTACCCCCTGTATATAGCCTCCACATTGACTCTGTACCGGTACCCCCTGTATATAGCCTCCACATTGACTCTGTACCGGTACCCCCTGTATATAGCCTCCACATTGACTCTGTACCGGTACCCCCTGTATATAGCCTCCACATTGACTCTGTACCGGTACCCCCTGTAAATAACCTCCACATTGACTCTGTGCCGTAATACCCTGTATATAGCCTCCACATTGACTCTGTACCGGTACCCCCTGTAAATAACCTCCACATTGACTCTGTGCCGTAATACCCTGTATATAGCCTTCACATTGACTCTGTACCAGTAACCCCTGTATATAGCCTCCACATTGACTCTGTACCGTAACCCCCTGTATATAGCCTCCACATTGACTCTGTACAGGTACCCCCTGTATATAGCCTCCACATTGACTCTGTACCGTAACACCCTGTATATAGCCTCCACATTGACTCTGTACCGGTACCCCCTGTATATAGCCTCCACATTGACTCTGTACCGGTAACACCCTGTAAATAGCCTCCACATTGACTCTGTACCGTAACACCCTGTATATAGCCTTCACATTGACTCTGTACCGGTAACACCCTGTATATAGCCTCCACATTGACTCTGTACCGTAACACCCTGTATATAGCCTCCACATTGACTCTGTACCGTAACACCCTGTATATAGCCTCCACATTGACTCTGTACCGTAACACCCTGTATATAGCCTCCACATTGACTCTGTACCGTAACACCCTGTATATAGCCTCCACATTGACTCTGTACCGTAACACCCTGTATATAGCCTCCACATTGACTCTGTACCGTAATACCCTGTATATAGCCTCCACATTGACTCTGTACCGTACACCCTGTATATAGTCTCCACATTGACTCTGTACCGTAACACCCTGTATCTGTGTTTGAAATTCACTGCTCGACTGAGGGACCTTACTGATAATTGTATGTGTGGTGTACAGAGATAGTCATTCAGAAATCATCTTAAACTTAAAACCTATTATGTGACTTGTTGGGGAAAAAAGGGTTTAAGTAATTATTGACTAAAGATATTTCAGCTTTTAATTTGTAATTAATTTGTACAACTTTCTAAAAACATAATTCCACTTTGACATAATGGGTGTTGTATGTAGGTCAGTGACACAACATCTACATTTAAACTATTTTAAATTCAGGCTAT
>NC_088233.1:3230466-3275418 GCF_036934945.1 Oncorhynchus masou masou
TGAATACAACAGGTAGACCTTACCGTGAAATGCTGAATACATCAGGTAGATCTGACCGTGAAATGCTGAATACAGCAGGTAGACCTGACCGTGAAATGCTGAATACAACAGGTAGACCTGACCGTGAAATGCTGAATACATCAGGTAGACCTTACCGTGAAATGCTGAATACAACAGGTAGACCTTACCGTGAAATGCTGAATACATCAGGTAGATCTGACCGTGAAATGCTGAATACAACAGGTAGACCTGACCGTGAAATGCTGAATACAACAGGTAGACCTGACCGTGATATGCTGAATACATCAGGTAGACCTGACTGTGAAATGCAGAATACAACCGGTAGACCTGACCGTGAAATGCTGAATACATCAGGTAGACCTGACCGTGAAATGCTGAATACAACAGGTAGACCTGACCGTGAAATGCTGAATACAACAGGTAGACCTGACCGTGAAATGCTGAATACATCAGGTAGACCTTACCGTGAAATGCTGAATACAACAGGTAGACCTGACCGTGAAATGCTGAATACATCAGGTAGACCTGACCGTGAAATGCTGAATACAAGCCCTTAAGTATCCACCCCTTTTTCCCCATTTCCTCCTAAAATGACATCCCCAAATCTAACTGCAACTCAAGACCTGAAGCAAGGATATGCATATTATTGATACCATTTGAAAGGAAACACTTTGAGGTTTGTGGAAATGTGAAATGAATGTAGGAGAATAGAACACATTAGATCTGGTAAAAGATAATACAAAGAAAAAAACATGGGTTTAAAAAAAAATGTTCAATCATCTTTGAAATGCAAGAGAAAGGCCATAATATATTATTCCAGCCCAGGTGCAATTTTGGTCACTAGATGACAGCAGTGTATGTGCAAATTTTTAGACTGATCCAAAGAACCATTGCATTTGTGTTCAAAATGTTGTATCAAGACTGACCAAATGTGCCTAATTGGTTTATTAATAGCTTTTCAAGTTCATACCTGTGCCCTATCCTCAAACAATAGCATGTTATTATTTCACAGTAATAGCTACTGTAAATTGGACAATGCAGTTAGATTAACAAGATTTTCAGCTTTCTCACCTATATCAGATATATCTTTGTCCTGGGAAATGTTCTTGTTACCTACAACCTCATGCTAATTGCATTAGCCTACGTTAGCTCAACCTCATGCTCATCGCATGAGTCTACGTTAGCTCAACCTCATGCTCATCGCATTAGCCTACGTTAGCTCAACCTCATGCTCATCGCATTAGTCTACGTTAGCTCAACCTCATGCTCATCGCATTAGCCTACGTTAGATAAACCGTCTTGTGGGAGACTCACCGCTCCTGTAGAGGTTTTAATTAACCAATAATGCAAATCAAGAAAGAGTAAAGAAAATATTTACTAAATAAAATAAACTAAAGTAATATATATATATATATATATATATATATATATATATATATATAGTATATATATATATATATATATATATATATATATATATATATATATATATAAAGGGTACTGAGTCAATGTGTGGAGGTACAGGTTAGTGGATGTCATTTTCACATGTAGGTTGGGATGAAGTGGTACTGCTTGCCGTGTGGGAGCAGAGAGAACAGAGTATAACTTGACTGGAGTCTCTGACCTGTATCAGTCCTTTATTAAACCTGTTACCTGTATCAGTCCTTTATCAAACCTGTTACCTGTATCAGTCCTTTATCAAACCTGTTACCTATATCAGCCCTTTATCAAACCTGATACCTGTATCAGCGCTTTATCAAACCTGTTACCTGTATCAGTCCTTTATCAAACCTGTTACCTGTATCAGTCCTTTATCAAACCTGTTACCTGTATCAGTCCTTTATCAAACCTGTTACCTGTATCAGTCCTTTATCAAACCTGTTACCTGTATCAGTCCTTTATCAAACCTGTTACCTGTATCAGTCCTTTATTAAACCTGTTACCTGTATCAGTCCTTTATCAAACCTGATACCTGTATCAGCGCTTTATCAAACCTGTTACCTGTTACCTGTATCAAACCTGTTACCTGTATCAGCCCTTTATCAAATCTGTTACCTGTATCAGCCCTTTATCAAATCTGTTACCTGTATCAGCGCTTTATCAAACCTGTTACCTGTATCAGTCCTTTACCAAACCTGTTACCTGTATCAGTCCTTTATCAAACCTGTTACCTGTATCAGTCCTTTATCAAACCTGTTACCTGTATCAGTTCTTTATCAAACCTGATACCTGTATCAGCGCTTTATCAAACCTGTTACCTGTTACCTGTATCAAACCTGTTACCTGTATCAGTCCTTTATCAAACCTGTATCAGTAATTTATTAAACCTTTTACCTGCATCAGTCCTTTATCAAACCTGTTACCTGTATCAGTCCTTTATCAAACCTGTTACCGGTATCAGTCCTTTATCAAACCTGTATCAGTCCTTTATTAAACTTGTATCAGTCCTTTATCAAACCTGTTACCTGTATCAGTCCTTTATCAAACCTGTTACCTGTATCAGCCCTTTATCAAACCTTTTTCAGTCCTTTATTAAACCTGTATCAGTCCTTTATTATACCTGTATTAGTCCTTTATTAAACATGTTACCTGTATCAGTCCTTTATCAAACCTGTATCAGTCCTTTATCAAACCTGTTACCTGTATCAGTCCTTTATCAAACCTGTTACCCGTATCAGTCCTTTATCAAACTTGTTACCTGTATCAGTCCTTTATCAAACCTGTTACCTGTATCAGTTCTTCATCAAACCTGTTACCTGCATCAGTCCTTTATCAAACCTGTTACCTGTATCAGTCTGTTATTAAACCTGTTACCTGTATCAGTCCTTTATCAAACCTGTTACCTGTATCAGTCCTTTATCAAACCTGTTACCTGTATCAGTCCTTTATCAAACCTGTATCAGTTCTTTATCAAACCTGTTACCTGTATCAGTCCTTTATCAAACCTGTATCAGTTCTTTATCAAACCTGTTACCCGTATCAGTCCTTTATCAAACCTGTTACCTGTATCAGTCCTTTGATCAAACTGTATCAGTTCTTCATCAAACCTGTTACCTGTATCAGTTCTTCATCAAACCTGTTACCTGCATCAGTCCTTTATCAAACCTGTATCAGTTCTTTATCAAACCTGTTACCTGTATCAGTTCTTTATCAAACCTGTTACCTGTATCAGTCCTTTATCAAACCTGTTACCTGGTAGATCGTCCTTTATCAAACTTGTTACCTGTATCAGTCCTTTATCAAACCTGTTACCTGTATCAGCCCTTTATCAAATCTGTTACCTGTATCAGCCCTTTATCAAACCTGTTACCTGTATCAGTCCTTTATCAAACCTGTATCAGTCCTTTATCAAACCTGTTACCCACCAGTCCTTTATCAAACTTGTTACCTGTATCTGTCCTTTATCAAACCTGTATCAGTCCTTTATTAAACCTGTATCAGTCCTTTATTAAACCTGTTACCTCTATCAGTCCTTTATTAAACCTGTTACCTCTATCAGTCCTTTATCAAACCTGTATCAGTCCTTTAATACACCTGTTACCTGTATCAGTCCTTTATTAAACTTGTTACCTGTATCAGTCCTTTATCAACCCTGTTACCTGTATCAGTTCTTCATCAAACCTGTTACCTGCATCAGTCCTTTATCAAACCTGTATCAGTTCTTTATCAAACCTGTTACCTGTATCAGTTCTTTATCAAACCTGTTACCTGTATCAGTCCTTTATTAAACCTGTTACCTGTATCAGTCCTTTATCAAACCTGTTACCTGTATCAGTCCTTTATCAAACCTGTTACCTGTATCAGTTCTTTATCAAACCTGTTACCTGTAACAGTCCTTTATCAAACCTGTTACCTGTATCAGCCCTTTATCAAACCTGTATCAGTTCTTTTATCAAACCTGTTACCTGTATCAGTCCTTTATCAAACCTGTTACCTGTATCAGTTCTTTATCAAACCTGTTACCTGTAACAGCCCTTTATCAAACCTGTATCAGTTCTTTATCAAACCGTTACCTGTATCAGTCCTTTATCAAACCTGTTACCTGTATCAGCCCTTTATCAAACCTGTTACCTGTATCAGTCCTTTATCAAAACTGTTACCTGTATCAGCCCTTTATCAAACCTGTTACCTGTATCAGTCCTTTATCAAACCTGTTACCTGTATCAGTCCTTTATCACACCTGTATCAGTTCTTTATCAAACCTGTTACAATCGGGTTGCCAGCAGCTGCACTCTGACTTGATAATTACTTCTGTGCTTCCAGTGTTACCGATGTGAAATGGCTAGGTAGTTAGCGGGCAATGCATAATAGCGTTTCAATCGGGTGACATCACTCGCTCTGAGATATTGAAGTAGTAATCTCCCTTTGCTCTGTAAGGGACGCGGCTTTGTGGCGCAATGGGTAACGATGCTTCGTGGGTGGCTGTTGTCAATGTGTGCAGAGGATTCCTGGTTCGGGAGGCGAGGAGAGGCACTGTTACACCAGATGTGGGCAGGTTTTAAATTAACTTAACCTTTACGTTGTGATGTACTCTCTGGGTACAAAACTCTGTTCTGGATGAGATTGACTTTAAGACCTAAATAATCCTATTTAAATTTTGTACTCCATTTTGTCAGAATAAATGTTTCTGACTCATAGCACTAACTGAAGTTTATTTAGTGCTTTATCCGGGTAGCCGGAAAGTGGAGCATTGTAGTAGTCTAATCTAGAAGTAACAAAAGCATGGATGAATTTTTCTGCATCATTTTTTGGACAGAAAGTTTCTGATTTTTGCAATGTTACGTAGATGGAAAAAAAGCTGTCCTTGAAGCAGTCTTGATATGTTCTTCAAAAGAGAGAACAGGGTCCAGAGTAACGCTGATGTCCTTCAGTTTTATTTGAGACGACTGTACAACCATCAAGATTAATTGTCAGATTCAACAGAAGATCTCTTTGTTTCTGGGGACCTAGAACAAGCATCCTGTTTTGTCCGAGTTTAAAAGTAGAAAGTTTGCAGCCATCCACTTCCCCATGCCTGAAACACAGGCTTCTAGCGAGGGGCAATTTTGGGGCTTTGCATCCGCATAGCAGTGAAAGTTAACATTATGTTTTCGAATGACATCCCTAAGAGCTAAAATATATAGTGAAAACAATAGTGGTTAAAACGGAACCTTGAGGAACACCGAAATTTACAGTTGATTTGTCAGAGGACAAACCATTCACAGAGACAAACTGATATCTTTCCACAGATAAGATCTAAACTAGGCCAGAACTTGTCCGTGTAGTCCAATTTGGGTTTCCAATCCCTCCAAAAGAATGTGGTGATCGATGGTATCAAAAGCAGCACTATGGTCTAGGAGCACGAGGACAAATGCAGAGCAATCGGTCTGATCGCCATTAAAAGGTCATTTACCACCTACCACGAGTGCAGTCTCAGTGCTATGATGGGGTCTAAAACCAGACTGAAGCATTTCGTATACATTGTTTGTCTTCAGGAAGGCAGTGAGTTGCTGCGAAAAAAAGCTTTTTCTAACATTTTTGAGAGGAATGGAAGATTTGATAGGCAGATAGTTTTTTAAAATATTTTCTGGGTTAAGGTTTAGCTTTTTCAAGAGAGGCTATTACTGCCACTTTTAGTGAGTTTGGTACACATCCAGTGGATAGAGAGCCGTTTATTATGTTCAATATAGGAGGGCCAAGACAGGAAGCAGCTCTTTCAGTAGTTTAGTTGGAATAGGGTCCAGTATGCAGCTGGAAGGTTTAGGAGGCCAAGATTATTTTCATCATTTTGTCAAGAGATATAGTACTAAAACACTTGAGTGTCTCTCTTGGATCCTAGGTCCTGAAGAGTTGTGCAGACTCAGGACAACTGAGCTTTGGAGGAATACACAGATTTAAAGAAGAGTCCGTAATTTGCTTTCTAATGATCACTATCTTTTCCTCAAAGAAGTTCATGAATTTATTATCGCTGAAAGCCATCCCTGAGGAATGATGCTTTTTAGTTAGCTTTGCTACAGTATCAAAAATACATTTGATTGTTGTTATTTTCCTCAATTAAGTTGGAAAAATAGGATGATTGAGCAGCAGTGAGGGCTCTTCGGTACTGCACAGTACTGTCTTTCCATGCTCCTCGGAAGACTTCCAGTTTGGTGTGGTGCCATTTCCGTTCCACTTTCTGGAAGCTTGCCTAGAGCTTGGGTATTTTCTGTATACCAGGGAGCTAGTTTCTTATGACAAATGTTTTTAGTTTTTAGGGATGCAACTGCATCTAGGGTATTGTGCAAGGTTAAATTGAGTTCCTTTGTTAGGTGGTTAACTGATTTTTGTCGCCTGATGTCCTTGGGTAGGCAGAGGGGGTCTGGAAGGGCATCAAGGAATCTTTGTGTTGTCTGAGAATTTATAGGCACGACTTTGATGCTCCTTGGTTGGGGTCTGAGCAGATTTTTTGTTGCGATTGCAAACATAATAAAATGGTGGTCCGATAGTCCAGGATTATAGGAAAAACATTAAGATCCACAACCTTTATTCCATGGGACAAAACTAGGGTCCAGAGTATGACTGTGACAGTGAGTAGGTCCAGAGACATGTTGAACAAAACCCATTGAGTCGATGATGGCTCCCAAAGCCTTTTGGAGTGGGTCTGTGGACTTTTCCATGTGAATATTAAAGTCACCAAAGATTAGAATATTATCTGCTATGACTACAAGGTCCAATAGGAATTCAGGGAACTCAATTAGGAACACTGTATATGGCCCAGGAGGCCTGTAAACAGTAGCTATAAAAAGTGATTGAGTAGGCTGCATAGATTTCATGACCTCAAGCTCAAAAGACGAAAACGTAATTTTTTCTTCTGTAAATTGAAATTTGTTATCGTAAATGTTAGCAACACTCCGCCTTGCGGGATGCGTGGGAGATATGGTCACTAGTGTAGCCAGGAGGTGAGGCATCATTTAACACAGTAAATTATCAGGCTTAAGCCATGTTTCCAGTCAGGCCAATCACATCAAGATTATGATCAGTGATTAGTTAATTGACTATAACTGCCTTGGAAGTGAGGGATCTAACATTCAGTAGCCCCATTTTGAGATGTAGTATCACAATCTCTTTTCCATAATGACAGGAATGGAGGTCTTTATTCTAGTGAGATTGCTAAGGCAAAATACCACCATGTTTAGTTTTGCCCAACCTAGGTCGAGGCACAGACACGGTCTCAATGGGGATAGCTGAGCTGACTACACTGACTGTGCTAGTGGCAGACTCACTAAGCTGGCAGTCTGGCTAACAGCCTGCTGCCTGGCCTGCACCCTATTTCATTGTGGAGCTAGCGGAGGTAGAGCCCTGTCTATGTTCATAGATAAGATAAGAGCACCCTCCAGCTAGGATGGAGTCCGTCACTCCTCAACAGGCTAGGCTTGGTCCTGTTTGCGGGTGAGTCCCAGAAAGAGGGGCCAATTATCTACAAATTCTATCTTTTGGGAGGGGCAGAAACAGTTTTCAACCAGGGCTTGAGTTGTGAGACTGCTGTAGAGCTCATCACTCCCCCTAACTGGGAGGGGGGCCAGAGACAACATTTCTGATGCCGACACATCTTTCTAGATGATTTACACGCTAGCTGCTGTGCTTGGTGATCTCTGACTGTTACATCCTAACAGAATTGGTGACGACGATAACAATATCTCTATACTCTACACTCGCCAGTTTTAGCCTTGTGGCTAGCACCATCTTCAGATTAGCCTTAACGCCGGTAGCCCCTGCCCCTGGTAAACAGTGTATGATCGCTGGGATGATTGGTTTTAAGTCTAATACTGCAGGCAATGGAGTCTGCCAATGACTAGTGTTTTCAACTTGTCAGAGCTAATGGGGAAGCTTTGGTTGCCTCAGACCGCATAACGGGAGGAGAGAGGACCAGAGAAGAGAAGGCTCAGACCCGACTGCTGCTTATTGGGGAAAAACCGCAGCGTTCCTAAGTTTCCTCCAGAAGGCCATGAGAAAGTGAGCGACACCGTGCCTCCAGAGCCATGAGAAAGTTGTACAGCAGGGGGCCCTCCAGAAGCCATGAGAAAGTTGTCCGCTGCGGGGCCGTGCCTCCAGAAGCCATGAGAAAGTTGTCCCGCTGCAAATTTCCGGCAATGGAGGGTCCGATTTATACTAACGTTACTATCTGCTCACTGGTGGGCACAGATGCGTTTCATCCTTTCCTACACTGAAACTCGCCTTGCCAATGATTGCGCCTGAGGTTGGGCTTGTAGCACAGCTATCCTCGCCATAAGGCGATCGCTCTCCTGTATATTATGAGTACAGCGACTGCAATTAGAAAGCATTAATGTTGGGACTACTGGTTGAAGGTTGGTGGAGGTCCCACAAACCATGCCAGATAAAGCCAAAGTCCGGAGGAAAAAGGAATGAGGGAAAAACTACAAATATAAACGGTAATTAAAAAGTAAAAACCGTAAAAGTTGTCAGGTAGCAAAGTAAGGTTGTCAAGTAAAACGCACAGCAACACTGGTTAAAACAAGTCTGCCTAACTAGCCTACCTGGTTAAATAGTATGGTTCCTCTCTAGGTTTCTTCCTTAGGTTCTGGCATTTCTCTAGAGTTTTTCCGAGGCACCGTGCTTCTGCATCTGCATTGCTTGTTGTTTGGGGTTTTAGGCTGGGTTTCTGTATAAGCACTTTGTGACAACGCTGATGTTAATAGGGCTTTATAAATACATTTGATATGATTGATTGATTGAGTAGAGTAGAACACAGAAGAGTAGAACACAGAAGAGTAGAACACAGTACATTAGAGTAGAACACAGTACAGTAGAGTAGAACACAGAAGAGTAGAACACAGTACAGTAGAGTAGAACACAGTACAGTAGAACACAGTACATTAGAGTAGAACACAGTACAGTACAGTAGAGTAGAACACAGAAGAGTAGAACACAGTACAGTAGAGTAGAACACAGTACAGTAGAACACAGTACATTAGAGTAGAACACAGTACAGTACAGTAGAGTAGAACACAGTACAGTAGAGTAGAACACAGAAGAGTAGAATGCAGTACAGTAGAACACAGTACATTAGAGTAGAGCACAGTACAGTAGAGTAGAACACAGTACATTAGAGTAGAACACAGTACAGTACAGTAGAACACAGTACAGTAGAACACAGTACAATACAACACACTAGAGAAGAACACAGTACAGTAGAACACAGTAGAGTAGAACACAGTACAATGGAGTAGAACACACAAGAGTAGAACACAGTATAGTATAACACAGTAAAGTAGAGTAGAACACAGTACAGTAGAGTAAAACACAGTAGAGAGTAGAACACAGTAGAGTAGAACAAAGTAGAACACAGTACAGTAGAGTAGAACACAGTAGAGTAAAACACAGTAGAGTAAAACACATTAGAAGAGAGTAAAGTAGAACACAATACAGTAGAACACAGTATAGTAGAAAACAGTACAGTAGAACACAGTATATAGTACAACACAGTACAGCAGAGTAGAACACAGTACAGTAGAACACAGCACAGTTGAGTAGAACACAGTACAGTAGAACACAGTAGAGTAGAACACAGTACAGCATAACACAGCAGAGTAGAACACAGTACTGTAGAGTAGAACACAGTATAGTAGAACACAGTACAGTAGAACACAGTACAGTAGATTAGAACAGAGTAGAGTAGAGTACAGTATAGTAGAGTACAGTAGTTCAGTAGAGTTCAGTACCATAGAGTAGAGTTCAGCAGAGTAGTTCCATTGAACTTGTCATACAAATCAACACATTTTAATGAATTATATGAAGAGTGCCTTGGTCCACTTTTCTTTTTGACACATTGTGTTTGAATTAGAATCCGTATCTAGTCATTGTTGTTCTAGCTATCTAGTTATATTTTCTGTTTACTTTGCTGAAGCCATATGGTTGCTTTTGTCTGTCCTCAGGCCTGTTGGGAAGTCAAAGTCATTCTGCTACTCAGAGTGGTAAACCGGCCTTTACTGATTCTGACAGCAGATCTATCAGCTTGCTGCCAGCTCTAAGCAAACTGTTGAAAAAAAAGTTTGACCAAATACAATGCAATTTCTCTGTAAACAAATTAATAACATACTTTCAGCATGCTTATAGAGAAGGGCACTCAACATGTCCTGCACTGAGGACAAGTATATCAAAACACCAGTCTCAACTTCAACAGTGAAGAGGCGACTCCGGGATGCTGGCCTTCTAGGCCATTGTATTTAGACATTTGCAAAAGGCAAACAGACAGCCGCAACCAACCATAGAAATATAACCCATAGATGGCAGTTCCCATTCAAGTCAAGACTAGCAGCCACTGAAATATAATCCATAGATGGCAGTTCCCATTCAAGTCAAGACTGGCAGCCATAGAAATATAACCCATAGATGGCAGTTCCCATTCAAGTCAAGACTAGCAGCCATAGAAATATAGTGTACCCAATCATGCTGGGCCAACTGGTAATCATGCTGGTCCAACTGGTAACTGATAATCATGCTGGTCCAACTGGTAACTGATAATCATGCTGGTCCAACTGGTAACTTATAATCATGCTGGTCCAACTGGTAATCATGCTGGGCCAACTGGTAACTGATAATCATGCTGGTCCAACTGGTAATCATGCTGGGCCAACTGGTAACTGATAATCATGCTGGTCCAACTGGTAACTGCTAATTATGCTGGTCCAACTGGTAATCATGCTGGGCCAACTGATAACTGATAATCATGCTGGTCCAACTGGTAACTGCTAATTATGCTGGTCCAACTGGTAATCATGCTGGGCCAACTGGTAACTGATAATCATGCTGGTCCAACTGGTAATCATGCTGGGCCAACTGGTAACTGATAATCATGCTGGTCCAACTGGTAACTGATAATTATGCTGGTCCAACTGGTAATCATGCTGGGCCAACTGGTAACTGATAATCATGCTGGTCCAACTGGTAACTGATAATCAAGCTGGTCCAACAGGTAATCATGCTGGGCCAACTGGTAACTGATAATCATGCTGGTCCAACAGGTAATCATGCTGGTCCAACTGGTAATCATGCTGGGCCAACTGGTAACTGATAATCATGCTGGTCCAACAGGTAATCATGCTGGTCCAACAGGTAATCATGCTGGTCCAACAGGTAATCATGCTGGTCCAACAGGTAATCATGCTGAGCCAACTGATAATCATGCTGATCCAACTGGTAACTGCCAAAATAAAGGTAACAGTTGAGTAAATGATGGCTACAAATAATAGGTTATGGTCTGCGGTGTATTTTCAAACTAACCCTGACTCAGATGACCATCCTACCCATGCTAGATTACGGAGATGTAATTTAAAGATCGGCAGGTAAGGGTGCTCTCGAGCAGCTAGATGTTCTCTACCATTCGGCCATCAGATTTGCCACCAATGCTCCTTATAGGACACATCACTGCACTCTATACTCCTCCAACCCACTGGTTGATGCTTATTTAAGCACCCCTCATTGGCCTCACTCTACCCCTATCTGAGATATCTACTGCAGCCCTCATCCTCCACATACAACACCCGTTCTGCCAGTCCCATTCTGTTAAAGGTCCCAAAGCACACACATCCCTGGGTCGCTCCTCTTTTCAGTTCACTGCAGCTGGCGACTGGAACGAGCTGAAAGAAACACTCAAACGAGACAGTTTGATCTCCATCTCTTCATTCAAAGACTCAATCATGGACACTCTTGCTGACAGTTGTGTCTGCTTTGTGTGATGTATTGTTGTCTCTACCTTCTGGACCTTTGTGCTCTTGTCTGTGGCTAATAATGTTTGTACCATGTTGTGTTGCTACCATGTTGTGTTGCTACCATGTTGTGTTGCTACCATGTTGTGTTGGTACCATGTTGTGTTGCTACCATGTTGTGTTGCTACCATGTTGTGTTGCTACCATGTTGTGTTGGTACCATGTTGTGTTGGTACCATGTTGTGTTGCTACCATGTTGTTGTCATGTTGTGTTGCTACCATGTTGTGTTGCTACCATGTTGTGTTGGTACCATGTTGTGTTGGTACCATGTTGTGTTGCTACCATGTTGTGTTGCTACCATGTTGTTGTCATGTTGTGTTGCTACCATGTTGTGTTGCTACCATGTTGTGTTGGTACCATGTTGTGTTGGTACCATGTTGTGTTGCTACCATGTTGTTGTCATGTTGTGTTGCTACCATGTTGTGTTGCTACCATGCTGTGTTGTCATGTGTTGCTGCCATGCTGTGTTGTCATGTTGTGTTGCTGCCATGCTAGGTTGTCATGTGTTGCTGCCAGGCTGTGTTGTTGTCTTAGGTCTCACTTTATGTAGTGTTGTGTTCTCTCTTGTCGTGATGTGTGTTTAATCCTATATTATTATTATTTATTTGGTATCCCAGCCCCCGTCCCCACAGGAGGCCTTTTGCCTTTTGGTAAGCTGTCATTGTAAATAAGAATTTGTTCTTAACTGACTTGCCTAGTTAAATAAAGGTTAAATAATCTTTATTTAAATTTTTAAAATCCTGGCATGGTTTAGGTCCACTTGAAGAATCTATGTCAAGGAGTATTGAAGCTGTTCTGGCAGCTCACTGTGTCCCAGCACCCTTTAAGACACTATGTTGGGTAATCCTTCATTTTGGCAGTTTCCTGTATGTGCTTGTGATCACATTTAATCCACAGTTATTTTTGAGAAACTATCGATCCTCTGTGACTAAATTTTGCTCTGTGGTGTATTCTGAACATTGAAAGCGGGCTCCCTGTGTTTGCCCCCAGAATCCTCCTGTGTTTGCCCCCAGAATCCTCCTGTGTTTGCCCCCAGAATCCTCCTGTGTTTGCCCCCAGAATCCTCCTGTGGTTGCCCCAGAATCAGTGTTTGCCCCAATCCTCCTGTGTTTGCCCCCAGAATCCTCCTGTGCTTGCCCCCAGAATCCTCCTGTGTTTGCCCCCAGAATCCCCCTGTGGTTGCCCCCAGAATCCCCCAGAATCCTCCTGTGTTTGCCCCCAGAATCCTCCTGTGGTTGCCCCCAGAATCCTCCTGTGGTTGCCCCCAGAATCCTCCTGTGTTTGCCCCCAGAATCCTCCTGTGTTTGCCCCAGAATCCTCCTGTGTTTGCCCCCAGAATCCTCCTGTGGTTGCCCCCAGAATCCTCCTGTGGTTGCCCCCAGAATCCTCCTGTGTTTGCCCCCAGAATCCCCCTGTGGTTGCCCCCAGAATCCTCCTGTGTTTGCCCCCAGAATCCTCCTGTGTTTGCCCCCAGAATCCTCCTGTGTTTCCCCCAGAATCCTCCTGTGTTTGCCCCCAGAATCCTCCTGTGTTTGCCCCCAGAATCCTCCTGTGTTTGCCCCCAGAATCCTCCTGTGTTTGCCCACCCGCTGACTCACACTATTGACCAGTCACAGCCAGATTTATTATGCATTTTTATATATATATATATATTTTAAAGTTAATCAGTTAACCAATCAAGGCAGGACCCTCCAGTTGCCCCCAGAATCCTCCTGTGATTGACAGTTGCAGTAAGAGGTTGAAAGTGAAACGATATGGGGAATTACCTTCAACTAAATGTGTAGAATAAACACAGGCAGACACTACACTGGGCAGGCCAAGGCTCTGAGTGATCCCATCGATGTGTTTAAGGAGGCTGTTCAACTGAAACCCAAGGCCAGTAATATGTCGGACTTTGTGAACTATTCTGAGCATCAGTTGCTGACACCAGGGTGAGGGTTAAAGTGGGGGTTGTAGTGGCTGTGCGTGTGTGCCTCCAGTCCACTAGACCCACCCACAGGAATGAGTGATCAGCCAGCCACTAGGAGTAGTTTGTTTGACAAGCTGCACCTCCAATGTTGTGAAATAACTTTGCTTATAGCTGTTGCTCTCCTCGCCCAGTTCAGACCCCCCCCCCCACGGTTTGAGTGAGATGCCCAGTTCACGGTTTGAGTGAGATGCCCAGTTCAGACCCCCCCTCCCCACGGTTTGAGTGAGATGCCCAGTTCAGACCCCCCCCCCACGGTTTGAGTGAGATGCCCAGTTCAGACCCCCCCCCCCACGGTTTGAGTGAGATGCCCCCACGGTTTGAGTGAGATGCCCAGTTCAGACCCCCTCCCCACGGTTTGAGTGAGATGCCCAGGTCAGACCCCCCCTCCCCCACGGTTTGAGTGAGATGCCCAGTTCAGACCCCCCCCCCCCACGGTTTGAGTGAGATGCCCAGTTCAGACCCCCCCTCCCCACGGTTTGAGTGAGATGCCCAGTTCAGACCCCCCCTCCCCACGGTTTGAGTGAGATGCCCAGTTCAGACCCCCCCCCCACGGTTTGAGTGAGATGCCCAGTTCAGACCCCCCTCCCCACGGTTTGAGTGAGATGCCCAGTTCAGACCCCCCTCCCCACGGTTTGAGTGAGATGCCCAGTTCAGACCCCCCAGTTCAGACCCCCTCCCCACGGTTTGAGTGAGATGCTCCCCACGGTTTGAGTGAGATGCCCAGTTCAGACCCCCCCTCCCCACGGTTTGAGTGAGATGCCCAGTTCAGATCCATTTCTGGGTGTAGCTCTATGCATTTTCTGACGGCTGGGATGTGGAGGTAACGTTTTAACTTCAGTCAGAGTTTGGATGAAAGGTTGAGGTCTTTCTGTGAGGAGGGTGTAGCGTCTCCTATCGGGACCTTGGATCTGTGAACAGAGGACAGAGCAGGATTCCTATAGTGACACATGGTCCAGAGTGACAGGGACATCTGCTGCAGCGCCAGCCCAGGGACAGGGAAGGGGGGGGGGGGGCACTGGGGCGCTGGACATTCCTTTCACAGGGGTGCGGAGGGAGCAGATATTCTGGGATACCGCTGCCAGCACTTCGCAGGGAGACGTGTTTCTGCAGCGTTTTTCGAAAGCAGAATTTCTTCGGGAAGTGAACTGTGAACTCTTAAAGGTGTTACTGTTGGATCGAGGAAGTAGGGAGGGACACGTTTGGTTTTCCTTTCGCCTCGTCCTCAACGTGATTAGGTATGAAGGTGTTAGTTGGCTGGTCCTTTAAAGTCCTGGATCCAGTTTCCTCCCAGTCATCCTGACCCGTCGCCTGCCGGAGCTGAGAGAGTTGGATCAGAGAGAGCGATATAGAGACCTACTGGATCAGAGAGAGAGATATAGAGACCTACTGGATCAGAGAGAGAGATATAGAGACCTACTGGATCAGAGAGAGAGATATAGAGACCTACTGGATCAGAGAGAGAGAGACCTACTGGATCACATAGACGAACGTAGAGACCTACTGGATCAGAGAGAGATATAGAGGATCCTACTGGATCAGAGAGAGATATAGAGACCTACTGGATAATGTAACTCTACTGGACAGAGAAGGATCTAGTACCACATAACGTCAGAGAATGTACATTAGAGGATCAAGGATCTAGATCTTTCTTAATGTAACTAACACTGTACATGGGCAAGGATCTACTTTCTTAATTAACATAACCCACTGTACATGGGCAAGGAACTACTTTCTTAACGTAACTCACTGTACATGGGCAAGGATCTACTTTCTTGGTCCTCCACTGAAAGCCAAACAACACCTAAACGGATGAATATTTTTATGAGGCACCTCCTTGTAGCAGAGATGGGCCAGGACCAAACCAAGCAGCAGGTAGAGAAAGGCTTAAAGCTGTACCAGGCCAATCAGACTGACAAAGCCCTGCATGTCTGGACCAAGGTGCTGGAGAAGACCTCAGACCCCGGGGGGAAGTTCAGAGTGCTGGGCTGTCTCATCACCGCCCACTCTGAGATGGGGAAGTATAAAGAGATGCTCAAGGTAAAACAGAGAGAGAGAGAGAGAGAGAGAGAGAGAGAGAGAGAGAGAGAGAGAGAGAGAGAGAGTCCCTGTCAAATTTACTAGCCATGTTGAAGTAGATGTTTTCTAATTTCTCATCAGTTCAACATACTGTTATTGAAGTGTTGAGATGTTAGCTATTTGGGCAGCATGTCACACAGTTGTAGACACATTCCACATCCTGATTGAACAGTTGATATTAGGCATTAGCTGAGTTAGACAAAAAACTATTTCATAGGATAGACTTTGTAGTATGATCCTCTGATTTCCTCCAAGTCCTGTATGTATGATGTAAAGGATATCTTGAAGTGTCCATCTTTTGGGATTATAACACAGCACTATCAATTTTATAGCAGCAAGGGATGGAACTGAAATTATTTTCCAATCGTTTTGTTCTGAACAGAACCCCCCCATAAAAAGCTTTTACGTTCCACTGTTCCAACCAAAAAAATAATGTTATGAACCGGTTTGAAAAAACGAAACAGAAAGTACCGGTTTATATCGTTCCTTTCTGTTCCTTTTTTAACCCGAAATCAACAGTTGTTTACATTTATCTCATTAAATTACTTATTAATGAAGCCGGCAAGCTAGTTGTTTAGACCAATCAGTGCAGATGGAGGTCAGCTAGTTGTTTAGACCAATCAGTGCAGATGAAGCCGGCAAGCTAGTTGTTCAGATGCATGATGGACACACAAGTGTAGTCTATGGAGCAAGACGCAACTGAAGTTTTTCAGGTGAGGAGAGAGCAAGAAGGGGTTGAGGAGGAGGCTTGTAGTGTTAAAGGGTAGCTTCCGTCCTTCTCCTCGCCCCTACCTGGGCCCGAACCAGGGACCCTCTGCATACATCAACAACTACCTCCCACGAAGCATCGTTACCCATCGCTCCACAAAAGCCACGGCCCTTGCAGAGCAAAGGGGGAACAACTACTTCGAGGTCTCAGAGCGAGGGACGTCACCAATTGAAACGCTATTAGCTCTCACCCTGCTAACTAGCTAGCCATTTCACACCGGTTACTCTGGGCATCTTGTTATGACTTCGTTACCTGAATTAGGTCCACAGAATTATACCTAAGAGGAGCGGCTTCTATGGAGGAACGTTGAATAGCTAGCTAACACGCTTGTGTGTGCAGAGCAACTCCAGTCACTTTAATAATGGAAAATGTATGTAAAAAATGTATCACTAGCCACTTTAAACAATACCACTTAATATAATGTTTACATGCCCTGCATTGCTCATCTCATATGTATATACTGTACTAGATACCACCTACTGCATCTTGCCTATGCCATTCTATACCATCACTCATTCATATATCTTTATGTACATATTCTTCATCCCTTTACACTTGTGTGTATAAGGTAGTTGTTGTGAAATTGTTAGGTTAGATTACTCGTTGGTTATTACTGCATTGCCGGAACTAGAAGCAAAAGCATTTCACTACACTCACATTAACATCTGCTAACCATGTGTATGTGACAAAATAAGATTTGATTTGAACTAAAAACACTTCCTTTTTGTAGTTAATAAATCCAACATGAAACATGGTAACTGGGCCTGTAGTATCCTTAACTAGCATTTCAAAAGGTGAATCCGTTCTTCTCAAGCTAATAAATCATCGCTCTTCCTATTTACTGAATAATAATTGTAATGTCTGGTCAGTAGCCTGTGCTTCAGAGGGGGGAGGGGCATGGAGCCTACACACACGGGGCAAAGCTTTTCAGCTGACAGGCAGACACTGGAATAAGTTACTGAGTGACAGAGTGAGGGCTTTGCTTAGGTGCTTTGTTGCATTTTTTTTGTGGGTCTGAAAAAAATGCCTGGAATGAAAAAGACGGTTCTGTTCCGGAACAGTATGGATCCTTTCGGTTTCCATTTCTGTTCTTATGCAGATTTTCAGTTCTGTTCCTTGAACCAGTTCCAAGAATGCATGGGGTTTTAAACTGAAATGGCAGTAAATCTGCTGTGAGGTTGTGTGGAGAGATATGATGAGTGGATGCTGCTGTTGTCAGTAATTTAATGTGTCATCGTGGTGGATGCCAGGGGGCAGAGTGATCGAGATACGTTCTCCAGCTCTTCCATTGCAGCATTTCAACAATGATGAAAGAACATGGTGTTGTTTCAAACCTCTCCTCCTGGGATTATCCATAGAAATAGATCGGACTAGAATAGACAAAGCCCCTCAGACCATGTCTGAGTATATAATATCTGACTGTAGTACATTCTATTTCTATGGCGTTATCTAAACTGAACCCTGAGGAGCATCAGGGGGTTAATGTGTGGCTTCCATAGGATACAGGTGACTGGGGGCACAGAGAAAGCCTTGCAACCAGAGCTCGGATGTGGGCCTTGTTGACATAAAACTCCCTACTCTCTCCTGTACACACTGCTTAATGAATACTTCATTAAGTTAGTTACCGGGCCCCAAAACGGGAGACTGTGAGTTAAAACTTGAACTTCTGGAGCTTCTTAACTCTTATGTGTTAAGGGTGACTAAATTGTTCTATATACAGTATTTAGGTACATGACATAATTTTATCAATAAATAAATAAATCTACATTGTGTATATAGTGTTAGTTATCTACATTGTGTCTATAGCGTTAGTTATCTATATTGTGTCCATAGTGTTCGTTATCTACATTGTGTCTGTAGTGTTAGTTATCTACATAGTGTCTATAGTGTTAGTTATCTACGTTGTGTCCACAGTGTTAGTTATCTACAATGTGTCCATAGTGTTATCCACAGTGTGTCTCCAGTGTTAGTTATCTATATTGTGTCCATAGTGTTAGTTATCTATATTGTGTCCATAGTGTTAGTTATCTACATTGTGTCCATGGTGTTATCTACATTGTGTCCATAGTGTTATCCACATTGTGTCTCCAGTGTTAGTTATCTAGATTGGGTCCATAGTGTTAGATATCCACGTTGTGTCTATAGTGTTAGTTATCTACATTGTGTTTATGGTTTTAGTTATCTACAATGTGTCCATAGTGTTAGTTATCTATATTGTGTATATAGTGTTTGTTATCTACATTGTGTCTCCAGTGTTAGTTATCAACATTGTGTCCATAGTGTTAGTTATCTACATTGTGTCTTTAGTGTTAGTTATCTACATTGTGTTTATGGTTTTAGTTATCTACAATGTGTCCATAGTGTTAGTTATTTATATTGTGTCTATAGTGTTATCTACATTGTGTCCATAGTGTTAGTTATCTACATGGTGTTTATGCTTTTAGTTATCTATAATGTGTCCATAGTGTTAGTTATCTATATTGTGTTTATAGTGTTATCTATGTTGTGTCCACAGTGTTAGTTATCTACATTGTGTCCACAGTGTTAGTTATCTACATTGTGTCTATAGTGTTATCTACATTGTGTCCACAGTGTTAGTTATCTACATTGTGTCCATAGTGTCAGTTATCTACGTTGTGTCTATAGTGTTCGTTATCTACATTGTGTCTATAGTGTTCGTTATCTACATTGTGTCCATAGTGTTAGTTATCTACATTGTGTCCATAGTGTTAGTTATCTAGATTGTGTCTATAGTCTTATCGACATTGTGTCCACAGTGTTAGTTATCTACATTGTGTCTATAGTGTTATCTACGTTGTGTCCACAGTGTTAGTTATCTACATTGTGTCCATAGTGTCAGTTATCTACATTGTGTCCATAGTGTTAGTTATCTACAATGTGTCCATAGTGTTAGTTATCTACATTGTGTCCATAGTGTTAGTTATCTACATTGTGTCCATAGTGTTAGTTATCTAGATTGTGTCCATAGTGTTAGTTATCAACATTGTGTCTATAGTGTTAGTTATCTACATTGTGTCTATAGTGTTATCTACGTTGTGTCTATAGTGTTAGTTATCTCCATTGTGTCCATAGTGTTAGTTATCTACATTGTGTCTATAGGGTTAGTTATCTACATTGTGTCTATAGTGTTATCTACGTTGTGTCCACAGTGTTAGTTATCTACATTGTGTCTATAGTTAGTTATCTACATTGTGTCTATAGTGTTATCTACGTTATAGTGTTAGTTATCTACATTGTGTCCATAGTGTTAGTTATCTACATTGTGTCCATAGTGTTAGTTATCTACATTGTGTCTATAGTGTTATCTACGTTGTGTCTATCTACATTGTGTACATAGTGTTTGTTATCTAGATTGTGTCCATAGTGTTAGGTATATACATTGTGTCTATAGTTTAGTTATCGACATTGTGTCCACAGTGTTAGTTATCTACATTGTGTCCATAGTGTTAGTTATCAACATTGTGTCCATAGTGCTATCTACATTGTGGCTATAGTGTTAGTTATCTACATTGTGTCTATAGTGTTAGTTATCTACATTGTGTACATAGTGTTTGTTATCTAGATTGTGTCCATAGTGTTAGGTATATACATTGTGTCTATAGTTTAGTTATCGACATTGTGTCCACAGTGTTAGTTATCTACATTGTGTCCATAGTGTTCGTTATCTACATTGTGTCCACAGTGTTATTTATCTACATTGTGTATATAGTGTTAGTTATCTACATTGTATTTATACGGTTAGTTATCTACATTGTGTCTATAGTGTTAGTTATCTATATTGTGTCCATAGTGCTATCTACATTATGTCTATAGTGTTAGTTATCTACATTGTGTCCATAGTGTTATCTAGATTGTGTCCATAGTGTTAGTTATCTACATTGTGTCTATAGTGTTAGTTATCTACATTGTGTCTGTAGTGTTAGTTATCTACATTGTGTCTATAGTCTTATTGAAATTGTGTCCACAGTGTTAGTTATCTACATTGTGTCCACAGTGTTAGTTATCTACATTGTGTCCATAGTGTTAGTTATCTACAATGTGTCCATAGTGTTATCTACATTGTATTTATACGGTTAGTTATCAACATTGTGTCCATAGTGTTAGTTATCTACATTGTGTCTTTAGTGTTAGTTATGTACAGTGGGGCAAAAAAATATTTAGTCAGCCACCTATTGTGCAAGTTCTCCCATCAACATTGTGTCCATAGTGTTAGTTATCTACATTGTGTCTTTAGTGTTAGTTATCTACGTTGTGTTTATGGTTTTAGTTATCTACAATGTGTCCATAGTGTTAGTTATTTATATTGTGTCTATAGTGTTATCTACATTGTGTCTATAGTGTTATCTACATTGTGTCCATAGTGTTATCTACATTGTGTCTATAGTGTTATCTACATTGTGTCCATAGTGTTAGTTATCTACATGGTGTTTATGGTTTTAGTTATCTACAATGTGTCCATAGTGTTAGTTATCTATATTGTGTCTATAGTGTTATCTACGTTGTGTCTATAGTGTTAGTTATCTGCATTGTGTCCATAGTGTTAGTTATCTACATTGTGTCTATAGTGTTATCTACGTTGTGTCTATAGTGTTAGTTATCTAGATTGTGTCCATAGAGTTAGTTATCAACATTGTGTCTATAGTGTTAGTTATATACATTGTGTCTATAGTGTTAGTTATCTACATTGTGTCCATAGTGTTAGTTATCTACATTGTGTCCATAGTGTTAGTTATCTAGATTGTGTCCATAGTGTTAGTTATCAACATTGTGTCTATAGTGTTAGTTAATAACATTGTGTCTATAGTGTTATCTACGTTGTGTCTATAGTGTTAGTTATCTCCATTGTGTCCATAGTGTTAGTTATCTACATTGTGTCTATAGTGTTAGTTATCTCCATTGTGTCCATAGTGTTAGTTATCTACATTGTGTCCATAGTTTTAGATATCTACGTTGTGTCTATAGTGTTAGTTATCTACATCGTGTTTATGGTTTTAGTTATCTTCAATGTGTCTATAATGTTAGTTATCTACATTGTGTCCATAGTGTTAGTTATCTACATTGTGTCCATAGTGTTAGTTATCTAGATTGTGTCCATAGTGTTAATTATCAACATTGTGTCTATAGTGTTAGTTATCTACATTGTGTCTATAGTGTTATCTACGTTGTGTCTATAGTGTTAGTTATCTCCATTGTGTCCATAGTGTTAGTTATCTACATTGTGTCTATAGGGTTAGTTATCTACATTGTGTCTATAGTGTTATCTACGTTGTGTCCACAGTGTTAGTTATCTACATTGTGTCCATAGTGTCAGTTATCTACATTGTGTCCATAGTGTTAGTTATCTACAATGTGTCCATAGTGTTAGTTATCTACATTGTGTCCATAGTGTTAGTTATCTACATTGTGTCTATAGTGTTAGTTATCTACATTGTGTCTATAGGGTTAGTTATCTACATTGTGTCTATAGTGTTATCTACGTTGTGTCTATAGTGTTAGTTATCTACATTGTGTCCATAGTGTTAGTTATCTACATTGTGTCCATAGTGTTAGTTATCTACATTGTGTCTATAGTGTTATCTACGTTGTGTCTATAGTGTTAGTTATCTACATTGTGTCTATAGTGTTAGTTATCTACATTGTGTCCATAGTGTTAGTTATCTACATTGTGTCTATAGTGTTAGTTATCTACATTGTGTCTATAGTGTTAGTTATCTACATTGTGTACATAGTGTTTGTTATCTAGATTGTGTCCATAGTGTTAGGTATATACATTGTGTCTATAGTTTAGTTATCGACATTGTGTCCACAGTGTTAGTTATCTACATTGTGTCCATAGTGTTAGTTATCAACATTGTGTCCATAGTGCTATCTACATTGTGGCTATAGTGTTAGTTATCTACATTGTGTCCACAGTGTTAGTTATCTACATTGTGTATATAGTGTTAGTTATCTACATTGTGTATATAGTGTTAGTTATCTACATTGTATTTATACGGTTAGTTATCTACATTGTGTCTATAGTGTTAGTTATCTATATTGTGTCCATAGTGCTATCTACATTATGTCTATAGTGTTAGTTATCTACATTGTGTCCATAGTGTTATCTAGATTGTGTCCATAGTGTTAGTTATCTACATTATGTCTATAGTGTTAGTTATCTACATTGTGTCTTTAGTGTTATCTACATTATGTCTATAGTGTTAGTTATCTACATTGTGTCTGTAGTGTTAGTTATCTACATTGTGTCCACAGTGTTAGTTATCTACATTGTGTCCATAGTGTTAGTTATCTACAATGTGTCCATAGTGTTATCTACATTGTATTTATACGGTTAGTTATCTACATTGTGTCTATAGTGTTAGTTATCTACATTGTGTCTATAGTGTTAATTATCTACATTGTGTCTGTAGTGTTATCTACGTTGTGTCCATAGTGTTAGTTATCTACATTGTGTCCATAATGTTATTTATCTACATTGTGTCTATAGAGTTAGTTATGTACAGTGGGGCAAAAAAATATTTAGTCAGCCACCTATTGTGCAAGTTCTCCCACTTAAAAAGATGAGAGAGGCCTAGTTATCAACATTGTGTCCATAGTGTTAGTTATCTACATTGTGTCTTTAGTGTTAGTTATCTACGTTGTGTTTATGGTTTTAGTTATCTACAATGTGTCCATAGTGTTAGTTATTTATATTGTGTCTATAGTGTTATCTACATTGTGTCCATAGTGTTAGTTATCTACATTGTGTCTATAGTGTTAATTATCTACATTGTGTCTATAGTGTTATCTACATTGTGTCCATAGTGTTAGTTATCTACATGGTGTTTATGGTTTTTGTTATCTACAATGTGTCCATAGTGTTAGTTATCTATATTGTGTCTATAGTGTTATCTACGTTGTGTCTATAGTGTTAGTTATCTGCATTGTGTCCATAGTGTTAGTTATCTACATTGTGTCTATAGTGTTATCTACGTTGTGTCTATAGTGTTAGTTATCTAGATTGTGTCCATAGAGTTAGTTATCAACATTGTGTCTATAGTGTTAGTTATCTACATTGTGTCTATAGTGTTAGTTATCTACATTGTGTCCATAGTGTTAGTTATCTACATTGTGTCCATAGTGTTAGTTATCTAGATTGTGTCCATAGTGTTAGTTATCAACATTGTGTCTATAGTGTTAGTTATCTACATTGTGTCTATAGTGTTATCTACGTTGTGTCTATAGTGTTAGTTATCTCCATTGTGTCCATAGTGTTAGTTATCTACATTGTGTCTATAGTGTTAGTTATCTCCATTGTGTCCATAGTGTTAGTTATCTACATTGTGTCCATAGTGTTAGATATCTACATTGTGTCTATAGTGTTAGTTATCTACATCGTGTTTATGGTTTTAGTTATCTTCAATGTGTCTATAATGTTAGTTATCTACATTGTGTCCATAGTGTTAGTTATATACATTGTGTCCATAGTGTTAGTTATCTACAATGTGTCCATAGTGTTAGTTATCTACATTGTGTCCATAGTTTTAGTTATCTACAATGTGTCCATAGTGTTAGTTATCTACGTTGTTTCCATAGTGTTAAAGGTGTGTTAAAGGATAAAGAAATCCTTCTCACCCCCCCTTAAATGATTTAGATGCACTATTGTAAAGTGGCTGTTCCACTGATGTCAGAAGGTGAATTCACCAATTTGTAAGTCGCTCTGGATAAGAGCGTCTGCTAAATGACTTAAATGTAATGTAATGTAAATGTGTTAGTTATCTACATTGTGTCCATAGTGTTAGTTTTCTACATTGTGTCTATAGTGTTATCTACATTGTATTTATACGGTTAGTTATCTACATTGTGTCTATAGTGTTAGTTATGTACAGTGGGGCAACAAAGTATTTAGTCAGCCACCAATTGTGCAAGTTCTCCCACTTAAAAAGATGAGAGAGGCCTAACTTTCATCATAGGTACACTTCACCTATGACAGACAAAATGAGGGGGAAAAAATCCAGAAAATCACATTGTAGGATTTTTAATGAATTTATTTGCAAATTATGGTGGAAAATACGTTTTGGTCAATAACAAAAGTTTATCTCAATACTTTGTTATATACACTTTGATGGCAATGACAGAGGTCAAACATTTTCTGTAAGTCTTCACAAGGTTTACACACACTGTTGCTGGTATTTTGGCCCATTCCTCTATGCAGATCTCCTCTAGAGCAGTGATGGTTTGGGGCTGTTGCTGGGCAACACGGACTTTCAACTCCCTCCAAAGATTTTCTATGGGGTTGAGATCTGGAGACTGGCTTGGCCACTCCATGACCTTGAAATGCTTCTTACGAAGCCACTCCTTCGTTGCCCGGGCGGTGTGTTTGGGATCATTGTCAAACTGAAAGACCCAGCCACGTTTCATCTTCAATGCCCTTGCTGATGGAGGGAGGATTTCACTGAAAATCTCACGATACATGGCCCCATTCATTCTTTTCTTTACACGGATCAGTCGTCCTGGTCCCTTTGCAGAAAAACAGCCCCAAAGCATGATGTTTCCACCCCCATGCTTCACAGTAGGTATGGAGTTCTTTGGATGCACCTCAGCATTCTTTGTCCTCCAAACACGACGAGTTTTTACCAAAAGTTCTATTTTGGTTTCATCTGACCATATGACATTCTCCCAATCTTCTTCTGGATCATCCAAATGCTCTCTAGCAAACTTCAGACGGGCCTGGACATGTACTGGCTTAAGCAGGGGACACGTCTGGCACTGCAGGATTTGAGTCCCTGGCGGCGTAGTGTGTTACTGATGGAAGGCTTTGTTACTTTGGTCCCAGCTCCCTGCAGGTCATTCACTAGGTCCCCCGTGTGGTTCTGGGATTTTTGCTCACCGTTCTTGTGATCATTTTGACCCCATGGGGTGAGATCTTGCGTGGAGCCCCAGATCGAGGGAGATTATCAGTGGTCTTGTATGTCTTCCATTTCCTAATAATTGCTCCCACATTTGATTTCTTCAAACCAAGCTGCTTACCTATTGCAGATTCAGTCTTCCCAGCCTGGTGCAGGTCTACACTTTTGTTTCTGGTGTCCTTTGACAGCTCTTTGGTCTTGGCCATAGTGGAGTTTGGAGTGTGACTGTTTGAGGTTGTGGACAGGTGTCTTTTATGCTGATATCAAGTTCAAACAGGTGCCATTAATACAGGTAACGAGTGGAAGACAGAGGAGCCTCTTAAATAAGAAGTTACAGGTCTGTGAGAGCCAGAAATCTTGTTTGTTTGGAGGTGACCAAATACTGATTTTCCACCATAATTTGCAAGTTATGGGCAGCCAGCTTGAGTAGCCTAGTGGTTAGAGCATTAGACTAGTAACCGGAAGGTTGCAAGTTCAAATCCCCGAGCTGGCAAGGTGCAAATCTGTTGTTCTGCCCCTGAACAGGCCGTTAACCCACTGTTCCCAGGCTGTCATTAAAAATAAGAATTTGTTCTTAACTGACTTGTCTAGTAAAATGAAAAATAAATTCATTAAAAATCCTACAATGTGATTTTCTGGATTTTTTTTCTTCTCATTTTGTCTGTCATAGTTGAAGTGTACCTATGATGAAAATTACAGGCCTCTCTCATCTTTTTAAGTGGGAGAACTTACACAATTGGTGGCTGACTAAATACTTTTTTGCCCCACTGTACATTGTGTCCATAGTGTTAGTTATCTACATTGTGTCCATAGTGTTAGTTATCTACATTGTGTCCATAGTGTCAGTTATCTACATTGTGTCCATAGTGTCAGTTATCTACATTGTGTCTCCAGTGTTAGTTATCTACATTGTGTCTGTAGTGTTAGTTATCTACATTGTGTCCATAGTGTTAGTTATCAACATTGTGTCCATAGTGTTAGTTATCTACATTGTGTCTGTAGTGTTAGTTATCTACATTGTGTCCATAGTGTTAGTTATCAACATTGTGTCCATAGTGTTAGTTATCAACATTGTGTCCATAGTGTTAGTTATCTGCATTGTGTCTCCAGTGTTAGTTATCTACATTGTGTCCATAGTGTTAGTTATCAACATTGTGTCCATAGTGTTAGTTATCAACATTGTGTCCATAGTGTTAGTTATCTGCATTGTGTCTCCAGTGTTAGTTATCTACATTGTGTCTGTAGTGTTATCTACGTTGTGTCTATAGTGTTAGTGGTCTACATTGTGTCTATAGGGTTAATTATCTACATTGGTCCTACCTATTTTGGCCAAATCGTCCTTCATCCTCTCTCTCTCTCTCTCTCTCTTCCATCAGTATGCCTTGGCCCAGATAGACACAGCCAGGGAGATGGAGGACCCAGACTACCTGACTGAGGGCTACCTGAACCTGGCTAGGAGCAACGAGAAGCTGTGTGACTTCCAGAAGACTGTGTCCTACTGTAAGACCTGCCTCAACATGCAGGGAACCACTGTCAGTTTGCAACTTAACGGACAGGTGGGTCTCAGCAATAATATATAATCATCTTATAATACTGTAATACATTCTGTTTTGCCTTATTTCCTGTTGCCAAACAAAACAGGACACATACATAATGGTGGCAGAAAACAAAACAACACAACAATAAACAACACGTTCTTACAGTAAGAGACAAAACAACAGGAAAATAAAGAGAATGGGGCGTCTGGGATGTCTGGGTGGTCTGGGACCTCTGGGACCTCGAACCTCTGGGACCTCTGGGATGTCTGGGACCTCTGGGATGTCTGAGACCTCTGCCACAATGCAAATGAAGTCAAGTCCTATACAACTTCTGCCTTTATGACCTTTGCCTCTACTTGTGTTTCCAGGTGTGTCTGAGCATGGGAAACGCGTTCCTGGGCGTCAGTGTGTTTCAGAAGGCTCTAGAGAGCTATGAGAAGGCCCTGCGCTACGCCCACAACAACGATGACAAGATGCTGGAGTCTAGAGTCTGCTGCAGCCTGGGGAACTTCTACATCCAGCTCAAGGTAAAGTGTCGGCAGTATGTCTCTGAGAAAATGTCCTATATTTGATATTAAGGTCACCCGGAAGGTGGTGATTGACTACGCCAGGACAGCGGAGTCAATCACCACCTTCCGGAGACACCTGAAACCCCACCTCTTCAAGGAATACCTAGGATAGGATAAAGCAATCCTTCTCACCCCCCTTAATGATTTAGATGCACTATTGTAAAGTGGCTGTTCCACTGATGTCAGAAGGTGAATTCACCAATTTGTAAGTCGCTCTGGATAAGAGCGTCTGCTAAATGACTTAAATGTAAAATGTAAATGTATATTACATTGCTATTACTCTGTTACGGCAGGGTAGCCTAGTGGTTAGAGTGTTGGACTAGTAACCGTTTGGTTGCAAGTTCAAATCCCCCAGCTGACAAGGTACAAATCTGTCGTTCTGCCCCTGAACAGGCAGTGAACCCACTGTTCCTAGGCCGTCATTGAAAATAAGAATTTGTTCTTTACTGACTTGCCTAGTTAAATAAAGGTTAAATAATTTATTTTTTTAAAAATCCCTGATTAGATGCAATTCAACCTTGTATGTAAAAAGAGTCTTCGAAGTATTATCCATTCTCAGAAGAGTCCTCCTTCAATTCAACACAGTTATATATTTGAGGACATCTTGTCAAATGCATTTTGGTGCAAAGGCTGAGTGAGCCACGTAGGCCCTGGTCAGATGCCTGTTGTATTCTATCCTGGGAGAGGCCCTGTTGTATTCTAGCCTGGTAGAGGCCTGTTGTATTCTAGCCTGGTAGAGGCCTGTTGTATTCTAGCGTGGTAGAGGCCTGTTGTATTCTAGCCTGATAGAGGCCTGTTGTATTCTCGTCCAGTAGAGGCATGTTGTATTCTAGCCTGGGAGAGGCCCTGTTGTATTCGAGCCTGGTAGAGGCCTGTTGTATTCGAGCCTGGTAGAGGCCTGTTGTATTCTAGCCTGGTAGAGGCCTGTTGTATTCTAGCCTGATAGAGGCCTGTTGTATTCTAGCCTGATAGAGGCATGTTGTATTCTCGTCCAGTAGAGGCCTGTTGTATTCTAGCCTGGTAGAGGCCCTGTTGTATTCTAGCCTGGTAGAGGCCCTGTTGTATTCTAGCCTAGTAGAGGCCTGTTGTATTCTAGCTTGGTAGAGGCCTGTTGTATTCTAGCTTGGTAGAGACCTGTTGTATTCTAGCCTGGTAGAGGCCCTGTTGTATTCTAGCTTGGTAGAGACCTGTTATATTCTAGCTTGGTAGAGACCTGTCTGTGTAGTCGAGCCCTGTGTCTAGCCTGGTAGAGGACCTGTTTTATTCTAGCTTGGTAGAGGCCTGCCTCTGTAGTCGAGATCTGTGTCTAGCCTGGTAGAGGCACAATTGTATTGTAGCCTGGTAGAGGCCTGTTGTATTCTAGCTTGGTGGAGGCCTGCCTGTGTAGTCGAGGCCTGTGTCTAGCCTGGTAGAGGCCCTGTTGTATTCTAGCCTGGTAGAGTCCTGTTGTATTCTTGCCTGGTAGAGGCCCTGTTGTATTCTAGCTTGGTAGAGACCTGTCAGTGTAATCAAGTGTCTAGCCTGGTAGAGGCCCTGTTGTATTCCGTTTTGACACGTGAGATTTGTCCCAGTGATCCCTGGATTCCAAAAAGTGTATTGGTTTCAATCAGGTCCAGATGAGCTGGCGTCCGGAGAATGAAAGTTGAATCTGCTCGGCCTAATAATACAGGATAGTCCTAAACTCTCAGCGGTTATTAATTCAATGCCGGTTAGAATATTATGGCATCGAGTTAGAACGCTTATAAAGAAGTAAAGTTTATATCAAAACTGTAGTGTTGCTGATCCGGACTGTTAAATCTGGCTGTAGAACGAGTGTGTGTTTCACAGAGCTGCCCTCTTGGCCAGGACTCCCTTGTGAAAGAGAGATTCTGACCTGAATGGGATAACATGGTTCAATTAAATAAAAGTTAAATTACATTTTTAAAATGGATGCCGGCTCCTCACGGCAGCGTAGCCTAGTGGTTAGAGCGTTGAACAAGGCAGTTAACCCACTGTTCCCTGGTAGGCCGTCATTGAAAATAAGAATTTATTCTAAACTGACTTGCCTAGTTAAACTTGCCTGTTCTGTTTCCTCCCATCAGGACTATGAGAAAGCCCTGTTCTTCCCGTGTTAATGATCTGTTACCCTCCCATTAGGACTATGAGAAAGCCCTGTTCTTCCCCTGTTAATGATCTGTTACCCTCCCATCAGGACTATGAGAAAGCCCTGTTCTTCCCCTGTTAATGATCTGTTACCCTCCCATCAGGACTATGAGAAAGCCCTGTTCTTCCCGTGTTAATGATCTGTTACCCTCCCATCAGGACTATGAGAAAGCCCTGTTCTTCCCGTGTAAATGATCTGTTACCCTCCCATCAGGACTATGAGAAAGCCCTGTTCTTCCCCTGTTAATGATCTGTTACCCTCCCATCAGGACTATGAGAAAGCCCTGTTCTTCCCCTGTTAATGATCTGTTACCCTCCCATCAGGACTATGAGAAAGCCCTGTTCTTCCCGTGTTAATGATCTGTTACCCTCCCATCAGGACTATGAGAAAGCCCTGTTCTTCCCCTGTTAATGATCTGTTACCCTCCCATCAGGACTATGAGAAAGCCCTGTTCTTCCCCTGTTAATGATCTGTTACCCTCCCATCAGGACTATGAGAAAGCCCTGTTCTTCCCCTGTTAATGATCTGTTACCCTCCCATCAGGACTATGAGAAAGCCCTGTTCTTCCCGTGTTAATGATCTGTTACCCTCCCATCAGGACTATGAGAAAGCCCTGTTCTTCCCCTGTTAATGATCTGTTACCCTCCCATCAGGACTATGAGAAAGCCCTGTTCTTCCCCTGTTAATGATCTGTTACCCTCCCATCAGGACTATGAGAAAGCCCTGTTCTTCCCGTGTTAATGATCTGTTACCCTCCCATCAGGACTATGAGAAAGCCCTGTTCTTCCCGTGTTAATGATCTGTTACCCTCCCATCAGGACTATGAGAAAGCCCTGTTCTTCCCCTGTTAATGATCTGTTACCCTCCCATCAGGACTATGAGAAAGCCCTGTTCTTCCCCTGTTAATGATCTGTTACCCTCCCATCAGGACTATGAGAAAGCCCTGTTCTTCCCGTGTTAATGATCTGTTACCCTCCCATCAGGACTATGAGAAAGCCCTGTTCTTCCCGTGTTAATGATCTGTTACCCTCCCATCAGGACTATGAGAAAGCCCTGTTCTTCCCCTGTTAATGATCTGTTACCCTCCCATCAGGACTATGAGAAAGCCCTGTTCTTCCCGTGTAAAGCGGCTGAGCTGGTGAATGACTACGGTAAAGGCTGGAGTCTGAAGTACAGGGCCATGAGCCAGTACCACATGTCTGTAGCCTACAGGAAACTGGACCGCCTGCCTGATGCCATGGAGTGCTGTGAGGTAACGTTTATTAGTGTTGTTTAGTATTAGTGGCATTGTTTATTAATCCAGTGAGTTATTATTTATTACCTACATTCCCAGAGATGATACGAGACTAGATACTGCTGTACACAAGGGTTGGGGTCGACTCCATTTCAATTGCAAAATTGCAAAAATCGCTGAAGCTGTAGACTTATATTTGGCTCACTAACTTTAAACATCAGCTATCTGAGCAGCTAACCGATCGCTGCAGCTGTACATAGTCCATCTGTAAATAGCCCACCCAACTACCTACCTCATCCCCATATTGTTTTATTTACTTTTCTGCTCTTTTGCACACCAGTATTTCCAGTATTTCTACTTGCACATCATCATCTGCTCATCTGTCACTCGTGTTAATCTGCTAAATTGTAATTACTTCGCTACTATGGCCTATTTATTGCCTCACCTCCTCACACCATTTGCACACACTTTATACAGACTTTATATTTTTCCTATTGTGTTATTGACTGTACGCATGTTTATTCCATGTGTAACTCTGTTGTTGTTGTTTGTGTCACATTGCTTTGCTTTATCTTGGCCAGGTCGCAGTTGTAAATGAGAACTTGTTCAACTGGCCACCTGGTTAAATAAAGGTGTTCTCCACTGGCCTACCTGGTTAAATAAAGGTGTCCTCAACTAGCCTACCTGGTTAAATAAAGGTGTTCTCCACTGGCCTACCTGGTTAAATAAAGGTGTTCTCAACTGGCCTACCTGGTTAAATAAAGGTGTTCTCCACTGGCCTACCTGGTTAAATAAAGGTGTTCTCCACTGGCCTACCTGGTTAAATAAAGGTGTTCTCAACTAGCCTACCTGGTTAAATAAAGATGTTCTCAACGGAGGTCAACGAAAAGTTCAATTCAAAGGTGACGGTAGTGGTAGGTGAGTTCAGAAACCACCGTGATATATTCTGCTATTCTGTACCATGTGCAACTCAATATTAGGAAAGTGTTCTTAATGTTTTCTACACTTAGTTGTGTGTCTTTGTGTTAGAGAGTGACAGACCGTATCAGTGACAGGTGCGGCCGGCATGCCAGGCAGAGTGTCTTTGTGTTGTACGATCTTAGACCTCTGGGTATAAATATGCTGCCTCTGGTTTAAAGTGTTCATTAACACAGAGGGGACAGAGTTAACTGTAATACTTTACTGGAGAGACAGAGAAATACCTTGATGTCACTGCTAAGGACTGCAGGAGTGGTGGTTGGGTAGTAGCAGAGCAGTGGGGAGGGGTATCCCAAATAGCGCTATATTCCCTGTATAGAGCCCTACATTTGACCAGAGCCCTGTAGGGCTCTATATAGGGAATATGGTTCCATTTGACCATAGCCCTGTAGGGCATCTATACAGGGAATAGGGTTCCATTTGACCATAGCCCTGTAGGGCTCTATATAGGGAACAGGGTTCCATTTGACCATAGCCCTGTAGGGCTCTATATAGGGAATAAGGTTCCATTTGACCATAGCCCTGTAGGGCTCTATACAGGGAATAGGGTTCCATTTGACCATAGCCCTGTAGGGCTCTATACAGGGAATAGGGTTCCATTTGACCATAGCCCTGTAGGGCTCTATACAGGGAATAGGGTTCCATTTGACCAGAGCCCTGAAGGGCTCTATATAGGGAATAGGGTTCCATTTGACCATAGCCCCGTAGGGCTCTATATAGGGAATAGGGTTCCATTTGACCATAGCCCCGTAGGGCTCTATATAGGGAATAGGGTGCCAATGGGGAGTGTTGTTTCAGATTTATCACCGCTGTTCTGCTGAATAGATTTAGCTCCAATACATTTCATTCATCCTGTCATAGTTAGAATACATCTGACCAAGGAAAGAATTCATCCTGGAGTAAAAACAACAGCAGCCCTCAGTTAGCAGGCCTTAGTTAGCAGCCCTCAGTTAGCAGGCCTTAGTTAGCAGCCCTCAGTTATCAGCCTTCAGTTATCAGCCTTCAGTTAGCAGCCCTCAGTTAGCAGCCCTCAGTTAGCAGCCCTCAGTTAGCAGCCTTCAGTTATCAGCCTTCAGTTAGCAGCCCTCAGTTATCAGCCTTCAGTTAGCAGCCCTCAGTTATCAGCCTTCAGTTAGCAGCCCTCAGTTATCAGCCTTCAGTTAGCAGCCCTCAGTTAGCAGCCCTCAGTTAGCAGCCCTCAGTTAGCAGCCTTCAGTTAGCAGCCCTCAGTTAGCAGCCTTCAGTTAGCAGCCTTCAGTTAGCAGCCCTCAGTTAGCAGCCCTCAGTTAGCAGCCCTCAGCTATCAGCCTTCAGTTAGCAGTCCTCAGTTAGCAGTCTTCAGTTAGCAGTCCTCAGTTAGCAGTCCAATCAGCCCTCAGTTATCAGCCCTCAGTTAGCAGGCCATAGTTAGCAGGCCCCAGTTAGCACCTCTCAGTTAGCAGTCCTCAGTTAGCAGTCCTCAGTTAGCAGCCCAATCAGCCCTCAGTTATCAGCCCTCAGTTAGCAGGCCATAGTTAGCAGGCCCCAGTTAGCACCTCTCAGTTATCAGCCCTCAGTTAGCAGGCCATAGTTAGCAGGCCCCAGTTAGCACCTCTCAGTTAGCAGCCCTCAGTTATCAGCCTTCAGTTAGCAGGCCTCAGTTTTCCATAGAAATATAATTGACTATAATGGACATTCACGCCAATGACCTGTAATGGTAGGACTGGCAAGCCAATGTTCTGTAATGGTAGGACTGGGAAGCCAATGGTCTGTAATGGTAGGACTGGCAAGCCAATGATCTGTAATGGTAGGACTGGCAAGCCAATGTTCTGTAATGGTAGGACTGGCAAGCCAATGTTCTGTAATGGTAGGACTGGGAAGCCAATGTTCTGTAATGGTAGGACTGGGAAGCCAATGATCTGTAATGGAAGGACTGGCAAGCCAATGATCTGTAATGGTAGGACTGGCAAGCCAATGTTCTGTAATGGAAGGACTGGCAAGCCAATGATCTGTAATGGTAGGACTGGCAAGCCAATGTTCTGTAATGGTAGGACTGGCAAGCCAATGTTCTGTAATGGTAGGACTGGCAAGCCAATGTTCTGTAATGGAAGGACTGGCAAGCCAATGATCTGTAATGGTAGGACTGGGAAGCCAATGATCTGTAATGGTAGGACTGGCAAGCCAATGTTCTGTAATGGAAGGACTGGCAAGCCAATGATCTGTAATGGTAGGACTGGCAAGCCAATGTTCTGTAATGGTAGGACTGGCAAGCCAATGTTCTGTAATGGTAGGACTGGCAAGCCAATGTTCTGTAATGGAAGGACTGGCAAGCCAATGATCTGGCAAACCAACACCATCCTATATAACTACTGTCTATATTGTCTATACACACCAACCTATATAACTACTGTCTATACTGTCTATACACACCATCCTATATAACTACTGTCTATACTGTCTATACACACCATCCTATATAACTACTGTCTATACACACCATCCTATATAACTACTGTATACACTGTCTATACACACCATCCTATATAACTACTGTCTATACTGTCTATACACACCATCCTATATAACTACTGTCTACACTGTCTATACACACCATCCTATATAACTACGGTCTATACACACCATCCTATATAACTACTGTCTATACACACCATCCTATATAACTACTGTCTATACTGTCTATACACACCATCCTATATAACTACTGTCTAAACACACCATCCTATATAACTACTGTCTATACACACCATCCTATATAACTACTGTCTATACACACCATCCTATATAACTACTGTCTAAACACACCATCCTAAATAACTACTGTCTATACTGTCTATACACACCATCCTATATAACTACTGTCTATACTGTCTATACACACCATCCTATATAACTACTGTCTACACTGTCTATACACACCATCCTATATAACTACTGTCTATACACACCATCCTACATAACTACTGTCTATACACACCATCCTATATAACTACTGTCTACACACCATCTTATATAACTACTGTCTATACACACCATCCTGTATAACTACTGTCTCTACACACCATCCTATATAACTACTGTCTATACACACCATCCCATATAACTACTGTCTATACACACCATCCTATATATAACTACTGTCTATATACACCATCCTATATAACTACTGTCTACACACCATCTTATATAACTACTGTCTATACACACCATCCTGTATAACTACTGTCTCTACACACCATCCTATATAACTACTGTCTATACACACCATCCCATATAACTACTGTCTATACACACCATCCTATATAACTACTGTCTATACACACCATCCTATATAACTACTGTCTATACACACCATCCTATATAACTACTGTCTATACTGTCTATACACACCATCCTATATAACTACGGTCTATACACACCATCCTATATAACTACTGTCTATACACACCATCCTATATAACTACTGTCTATACTGTCTATACACACCATCCTATATAACTACGGTCTATACACACCATCCTATATAACTACTATCTATACACACCATCCTATATAACTACTGTCTATACACACCATCCTATATAACTACTGTCTATACTGTCTATACACACCATCCTATATAACTACTGTCTATACTGTCTATACACACCATCCTATATAACTACTGTCTATACACACCATCCTGTATAACTACGGTCTATACACACCATCCCATATAACTACTGTCTATACACACCATCCTATATAACTACTGTCTATACACACCATCCTATATAACTACTGTCTATACACACCATCCTAATGTATATAACTACTGTCTATACACACCATCCCATATAACTACTGTCTATGCACACCATCCTATATAACTACTGTCTATACACACCATCCTATATAACTACTGTCTATACACACCATCCTATATGTCTACTGTCTATACTGCCTATACACACCATCCTATATGTCTACTGTCTATACTGCCTATACACACCATCCTATATGTCTACTGTCTATACTGTCTATACACACCATCCTATATATATACTGTCTATACACACCATCCTATATAACTACTGTCTATACTGTCTATATACACCATCCTATATAACTACTGTCTATACTGTCTATACACACCATCCTATATAACTACTGTCTATACACACCATCCTATATAACTACTGTCTATACTGTCTATACACACCATCCTATATAACTACTGTCTATACTGTCTATACACACCATCCTATATAACTACTGTCTATACACACCATCCTATATAACTACTGTCTATACACACCATCCTATATAACTACTGTCTATACACACCATCCTATATAACTACTGTCTATACACACCATCCTATATAACTACGGTCTATACACACCATCCCATATAACTACTGTCTATACACACCATCCCATATAACTACTGTCTATACACACCATCCCATATAACTACTGTCTATACACACCATCCTATATAACTACTGTCTATACACACCATCCTATATGTCTACGGTCTATACACACCATCCTATATAACTACTGTCTATACACACCATCCTATATGTCTACGGTCTATACACACCATCCTATATAACTACTGTCTATACACACCATCCTATATGTCTACTGTCTATACACACCATCCCATATAACTACTGTCTATACACACCATCCCATATAACTACTGTCTATACACACCATCCTATATAACTACTGTCTATACACACCATCCTATATGTCTACTGTCTATGCACACCATCCTATATAACTACTGTCTATACTGTCTATATACACCATCCTATATAACTACTGTCTATACTGTCTATACACACCATCCTATATAACTACTGTCTATACACACCATCCTATATAACTACTGTCTATACTGTCTATATACACCATCCTATATAACTACTGTCTATACTGTCTATACACACCATCCTATATAACTACTGTCTATACACACCATCCTATATAACTACTGTCTATACACACCATCCTATATAACTACTGTCTATACACACCATCCTATATAACTACTGTCTATACACACCATCCTATATAACTACGGTCTATACACACCATCCCATATAACTACTGTCTATACACACCATCCCATATAACTACTGTCTATACACACCATCCCATATAACTACTGTCTATACACACCATCCTATATAACTACTGTCTATACACACCATCCTATATGTCTACGGTCTATGCACACCATCCTGTATAACTACTGTCTATACACACCATCCTGTATAACTACGGTCTATGCACACCTTAAGCATTTCACTACATCCACAATAACATGTGTACATGACCAATAACCTTAGATTTAATGTTACTTATAGCCAGCAACAGGTCAAATGCCTGGTCCATGTTAATGTCCTTAATGTTAATGTCCTCGGATGGTAAAAACAGGAGGACTTAGCTGATGGACAGTAAGGATGTGTTGTTTAGAGGTTGTGTGTTTGTTGTTCAGAGATTGTGTGTGTGTTGCTTAGAAGTTGTGTGTTGTTCAGAGGTTGTGTGTGTGTTGTTCAGAGGTTGTTTGTTTGTTGTTTACAAGTTGTGTGTGTTGTTCAGAGGTTGTGTTTGTGTTGTTCAGAGGTTGTTTGTGTGTTGTTTACAAGTTGTGTTTGTGTTGTTCAGAGGTTGTTTGAGTGTTGTTTACAAGTTGTGTGTGTTGTTCAGAGGTTGCGTGTGTGTTATTTAGAGGTTGTGTGTCACACTAAAGTGGTTCCCATCCTCCAGGAGTCCATGAAGATAGCCCTGCAGCACGGGGACCGACCTCTCCAGGCGCTGTGCTTACTGAACTTCGCTGATATCCATCGCTGCCGGAATGACGTTGATGTAAGTAACCAAATACTGTCCGTGCTACACTGTTACAGATACATGGACGTAATCTGAAGAGCAAACCATTCCTTCAATATAGTCTGGGCTTGATTCATATTATTTTCTCTCCTCCCTCTTCTCTCCCTCGTTTCCTGTTCTCTCCTCCCCTCATCTCTCGTTCCTCTTCTCCTGTTCTCTCCTCTCTCCCTCTTCTCCTGTTCTCTCTTCCCTCCTCTCCCTCACCTCCTGTTCTCTCCCCTCCTCCAGAAAGCATTGCCTCGTTATGAGTCCTCCATGTGTATAATGACAGAGATTGGGAACCGTCTTGGCCAGACCCAGGTGTACCTGGGGGTAGGGAAGTGTTGGCTCCAGAATAAAGAATTGGACAAGGCTCTGGATGCTCTGCAGCGAGCTCAGGAGTTGTCAGAAGCTTTAGGAACCAAGGTACAGTGCACATAGTTCTGAATAAATACCATGAAAATATGCTACCTTTTTGCAATTAAAACAATCATGCAACAGTCAGATGCACGTCACACTTTAGCTTGTGCTAAATTCCAGTTCTTGTCCCAATTAGCTGTGTAGCCTGAATGAGGGAATCGACTGCAGTAAGTCAGCTACGTTCAGTCTGTGTGTTGATTCTGACCCTTATATACCTCTCTCTCACTCTGTGTTAGCTGTGTAGTCTAAAGGTGCACTGTCTCAGTGAGGGGATCTACCGCAGTAAGGAGAGGCAGGAGGAGCTGAGGGAGCAGGTTGTGAAGTTCCTGCAGTGTGTGGAGGAGCTGGAGCTGTACTGTGGAATGTGTGGCGAGTCCATAGGAGAGAAGAACCAACAGCTGCAGGCTCTGCCCTGCTCTCACATCTTCCACCTCCAGTAGGTGCTCTAACGATGACCCATCTACATGTTATGTAGTCTACATATTATTACTACACGTGGCTCTCATCTTACACCTCCAGTAGGGACTTTTGCCTTGATTAAAAATAAATCTTCTACAGGATCGGTGTCCCACCCACGGGACAATTGAGCTAATGTAGACTAATGTGATTAGCATGAGGTTGTAAGTAACAAGAACATTTCCCCGGACATAGACATATCTGATGTTTGCAGAAAGCTTAAATTAGTGTTCATCTAACTGCACTGTACAATTTACAGTCACTATTACAGTGAAATAATACCATGCTATTGTTTGAGGAGAGTGCACAATTTTGAACTTGAAAATTATTTAAGAAACCAATTAGGCATATTTGGGCAGTCCTGATAGAACATTTTGAACAGAAATGCAATGGTTCATTGAATCAGTCTAAAACTTTGCACATACACTGCTGCCATCTAGTGGCCAGACAAAATCTAAATTGCAGATGGGCTGGAATAACACATTATGGTCTTTGTCTTGCATTTCTTTGTATTATCTTTTACCAGATCTAATGTGTTATATTCTCCGACATTCATCTCACATTTCCACAAACTTCAAAGTGTTTCCTTTCAAATGGTATCAAGAATATGCATATCCTTACTTCAGGTCCTGAGCTACAGGCAGTTAGATTTGGGTATGTCATTTTAGACGAAAAATTGAAAAAAAAGTGGCTTATCCTTCTACATGTTTTATGTCCAGGAAATAGGGGGGGACTCTTAGGATTTGGCATGGGTCAGTTCCCAGAGTCTCTCCTTCTTCTATCCTCTCAGGTGTCTACAGAACAACGGTTCCAGGGGCTGCCCCAAATGTCGTCGGTCCTCCATGAAGCCTGGGTTTGTGTGAGGTTACGAGGCACGGTGCCTGGGACTTGAGGACACTATGTGAAGCCCCGACCTCAGTCACATAGGAGAGCCAGACTGCACTTCTGAATGGGAAGACTGCTGAACACATATCTGAATGTCCTAACTAAACTGAACACACATCTGAATGTCCTAACTAAACACATATCTGAATGTCCTAACTCAACTGATCACAGACTCGGATACAGTTTGTTGACTGGCTACTGTGTTAAGAGGATGTGCCACAGAAACAGGCACTAGCCCATTACCTCTTCCCCGGGCTACTTGCTACTGACCGAGCGAGAGCTGGCTGGTAGACAAGACTAACAATCCCAGGGTGAGGACAGACAGGACTGTGTACTTCAAGACACAGTCACAGTTCAAAGGTCACCACTCCACCGGTTTTGTACAGTGAACATGTCTCCTTAGACAGATGAGGTTACAGTGATAACTTTATTACACTGTTGTACATGACTTACTGTTGTTTTTTTTGTCAGAGGGTGAGGAGGAAGAAATCCAATATACTTCTTAGTTTTGTGGACGTCTGTTTTAGATAAATCTGATAGTTTAGCATAATGTTCACTTTACTTTGGGTTAGGGTATGCTGGAAGATTCATTGCAATCATGTACTTGGAAATGATGTTAAACATTATTGTTTGGGATAAAGTGAAATCACTAGGATTTTGGCCACACGGTCTATTATTCAAAGTTAACAAAATTGTATTTGAAATATACCCCATGGAAAGGCCAATTGAGCTATATGTTCTCTATAAATGATTTCTGTGAAGTGGCTAATGGCCTTATGTCATGAGCATATTTCTGTACAACCGTTTTATCATCCGTTCTCAGTGAACTGTACGTTGTCCAATCACAGTTGAGAACACAACACTTCAACTGAAGATCATAATCACGAAGATCAAATGCTGATCAAATGGACGGTCAGGATATACTTGTGTTCTTTTGACTTTAGCGTTTGATAAAAATATAAAAACTATAAACTAGTATTTGTCCTTATTGCAGGGGTATGCAGTTTCCCCCTTTTTTTTCCAACTTACAGTAAGTTGAATTTTCACTTAGTCTCCCATTAACATCAGTGCATGACGAAGTGAAAATTGAACTCAAGTGGAAGTTAGGATTCACCCCTAAGTGACTAAGGAGCAGTTCAACCCACATGGTGTTATTAATTATTAGAGCTTGCTGAAGGCAAAGCACAACTCCAGATTTATAACATATTATTATTATTCTGCCCACTCTAGCGCTTAAACAATTTAAGCTGTAAACATGAAAACAACTTGCGAATGTGCAGACTGCCCTAGCTTAGATTGCTTGAGAACATGTTTTGATAGCATTTATACATTTTGAACTATAATATTTAGATGAGCTCCCAATGCGTTTCAAAGAAAAATAAAAGGTCCGTTAGACTTGATAAAGAAATGAAAACTTCTAGACCTCCTCTTTCACTGTTTAAACTATCAACTCCAAACCAGATGTTCAGACTGGCCCAACTTAGTATGAAAACTCCTTTGATAAGAAATCTGCCTATACTTTAGGAACTGTAGCCATTTCAAATGTGCATAGATTCGCATGGGTTTGAACGAGAACCATGGGGATACAGAGGCAGCTGTTCAAGAAGACCCTGCTCCTAGGACAAGCTAAAAGACTGACTTTAAAACACGCAGGCTATCCTAACTTCCTATGATTTAACATCTTTATCAAGTATAACTATATAAAATAGCACACAACTATTGACCACACGACTACTGATGACAACTACTGACCACGTCCATAATGTAGGGCCCAAAGAGTCTGCAACCCAATCACACAACTACTGACCACAACTATCTGCTCTGGTCCGCACTATAATTATTAATAATTATAATTATTTAAATGTTCTACATTTGCATATAATACCCACCAATGGTTCAAGATAGAGACACCAAACCCAATGCTCAGGATACCCTGTCCTGTCAAATACTATAACCAGTCACTACCACTACCATTACTATAACCAGACACTACCACTACTATAACCAGTCACTACCACTACCATTACTATAACCAGTCACTACCACTACCACTACTATAACCAGTCACTACCACTACTATAACCAGTCACTACCATTACTATAACCAGACACTACCACTACTATAACCAGTCACTACCACTACTATAACCAGTCACTACCACTACTATAACCAGACACTACCACTACTATAACCAGTCACTACCACTACTATAACCAGTCACTACCACTACTATAACCAGTCACTACCACTACTATAACCAGACACTACCACTACTATAACCAGTCACTACCACTACTATAACCAGACACTACCACTACTATAACCAGTCACTACCACTACTATAACCAGTCACTACCACTACTATAACCAGACACTACCACTACTATAACTATAACCAGTCACTACCACTACTATAACCAGTCACTACCACTACTATAACTATAACCAGTCACTACCACTACTATAACCAGTCACTACCACTACTATAACCAGTCACTACCACTACTATAACTATAACCAGTCACTACCACTACTATAACCAGTCACTACCACTACTATAACCAGTCACTACCACTACTATAACCAGTCACTACCACTACTATAACCAGTCACTACCACTACTATAACCAGTCACTACCATTACTATAACCAGTCACTACCACTACTATAACCAGACACTGCCACTACTATAACCAGTCACTACCACTACTATAACCAGTCACTACCATTACTATAACCAGTCACTACCACTACTATAACCAGTCACTACCACTACTATAACCAGACACTGCCACTACTATAACCAGTCACTACCACTACTATAACCAGTCACTACCACTACTATAACCAGTCACTACCACTACTATAACCAGTCACTACCACTACTATAACCAGTCACTACCACTACTATAACCAGACACTACCACTACTATAACCAGTCACTACCATTACTATAACCAGTCACTACCACTACTATAACTATAACCAGTCACTACCACTACTATAACCAGTCACTACCACTACTATAACCAGTCACTACCACTACTATAACCAGACACTACCACTACTATAACCAGTCACTACCATTACTATAACCAGTCACTACCACTACTATAACTATAACCAGTCACTACCACTACTATAACCAGTCACTACCATTACTATAACCAGTCACTACCACTACTATAACCAGACACTACCACTACTATAACCAGTCACTACCATTACTATAACCAGTCACTACCACTACTATAACTATAACCAGTCACTACCACTACTATAACCAGTCACTACCATTACTATAACCAGTCACTACCATTACTATAACTATAACCAGTCACTACCACTACTATAACCAGTCACTGCCACTACTATAACCAGTCACTACCACTACTATAGCCAGTCACTACCACTACTATAACCAGTCACTACCACTACTATAACCAGTCACTGCCACTACTATAACCAGTCACTACCACTACTATAACCAGTCACTGCCACTACTATAACCAGTCACTACCACTACTATAACCAGTCACTGCCACTACTATAACCAGTCACTACCACTACTATAACCAGTCACTACCATTACTATAGCCAGTCACTACCACTACTATAACCAGTCACTACCACTACTATAACCAGTCACTGCCACTACTATAACCAGTCACTACCACTACTATAACCAGTCACTGCCACTACTATAACCAGTCACTACCATTACTATAACCAGTCACTGCCACTACTATAACCAGTCACTACCACTACTATAACCAGTCACTACCATTACTATAGCCAGTCACTACCACTACTATAACCAGTCACTACCACTACTATAACCAGTCACTGCCACTACTATAACCAGTCACTACCACTACTATAACCAGTCACTGCCACTACTATAACCAGTCACTACCATTACTATAACCAGTCACTGCCACTACTATAACCAGTCACTACCACTACTATAACCAGTCACTGCCACTACTATAACCAGTCACTACCACTACTATAACCAGTCACTGCCACTACTATAACCAGTCACTACCACTACTATAACCAGTCACTGCCACTACTATAACCAGTCACTACCACTACTATAACCAGTCACTGCCACTACTATAACCAGTCACTACCATTACTATAACCAGTCACTACCACTACCACTACTATAACCAGTCACTACCATTACTATAACCAGTCACTACCACTACTATAACCAGTCACTGCCACTACTATAACCAGTCACTACCATTACTATAACCAGTCACTACCACTACCACTACTATAACCAGTCACTACCACTACCACTACTATAACCAGTCACTACCACTACTATAACCAGTCACTACCATTACTATAACCAGTCACTACCACTACTATAACCAGTCACTACCACTACTATAACCAGTCACTACCACTACTATATCCAGTCACTACCACTACTGTAACCAGTCACTACCACTACTATAACCAGTCACTACCATTACTATAACCAGTCACTACCACTACTATAACCAGTCACTACCATTACTATAACCAGTCACTACCACTACTATAACCAGAGACACTACCACTACTATAACCAGTCACTACCACTACTATAACCAGTCACTACCACTACTATAACCAGTCACTACCACTACTATAACCAGTCACTACCACTACTATAACCAGTCACTACCACTACTATAACCAGTCACTACCACTACTATAACCAGTCACTACCACTACTATAACCAGTCACTACCACTACTGTAACCAGTCACTACCACTACTATAACCAGTCACTACCATTACTATAACCAGTCACTACCACTACTATAACCAGTCACTACCACTACTATAACCAGTCACTACCATTACTACTGTAGACACTACCACTACTATAACCAGTCACTACCACTACTATAACCAGTCACTACCATTACTACTGTAGACACTACCACTACTATAACCAGTCACTACCATTACTATAACTATAACCAGTCACTACCACTACTATAACTATAACCAGTCACTACCACTACTATAACTATAACCAGTCACTACCACTACTATAACCAGTCACTACCATTACTATAACCAGTCACTACCACTACTATAACCAGAGACACTACCACTACTATAACCAGTCACTACCACTACTATAACCAGTCACTACCACTACTATATCCAGTCACTACCACTACTGTAACCAGTCACTACCACTACTATAACCAGTCACTACCATTACTATAACCAGTCACTACCACTACTATAACCAGTCACTACCATTACTATAACCAGTCACTACCACTACTATAACCAGTCACTACCACTACTATAACCAGTCACTACCACTACTATATCCAGTCACTACCACTACTATAACCAGT
>NC_088233.1:3275918-3321874 GCF_036934945.1 Oncorhynchus masou masou
ATTTGACAGGACAGGGTATCCTGGGCATTGGGTTTGGTGTCTCTATCTTGAACCATTGGTGGGTATTATATGCAAATGTAGAACATTTAAATAATTATAATTATTAATAATTATAGTGCGGACCAGAGCAGATAGTTGTGGTCAGTAGTTGTGTGGTTGGGTTGCAGGACTCTTTGGGCCCTACATTATGGACGTGGTCAGTAGTTGTCATCAGTAGTCGTGTGGTCAATAGTTGTGTGCTATTTTATATAGTTATACTTGATAAAGATGTTAAATCATAGGAAGTTAGGATAGCCTGCGTGTTTTAAAGTCAGTCTTTTAGCTTGTCCTAGGAGCAGGATCTTCTTGAACAGCTGCCTCTGTATCCCCATGGTTCTCGTTCAAACCCATGCGAATCTATGCACATTTGAAATGGCTACAGTTCCTAAAGTATAGGCAGATTTCTTATCAAAGGAGTTTTCATACTAAGTTGGGCCAGTCTGAACATCTGGTTTGGAGTTGATAGCTTAAACAGTGAAAGAGGAGGTCTAGAAGTTTTCATTTCTTTATCAAGTCTAACGGACCTTTTTATTTTTCTTTGAAACGCATTGGGAGCTCATCTAAATATTATATTATAGTTCAAAATGTATAAATGCTATCAAAAACATGTTGTCAAGCAATCTAAGCTAGGGCAGTCTGCACATTCGCAAGTTGTTTTCATGTTTACAGCTTAAATTGTTTAAGCGCTAGAGCGGGCAGAATAATAATAATATGTTATAAATCTGGAGTTGTGCTTTGCCTTCAGCAAGCTCTAATAATTAATAACACCATGTGGGTTGAACTGCTCCTTAGTCACTTAGGGTGAATCCTAACTTCCACTTGAGTTCAATTTTCACTTCGTCATGCACTGATGTTAATGGGAGACTAAGTGAAAATTCAACTTACTGTAAGTTGGAAAAAAAGGGGGAAACTGCATACCCCTGCAATAAGGACAAATACTAGTTTATAGTTTTTATATTTTTATCAAACGCTAAAGTCAAAAGAACACAAGTATATCCTGACCGTCCATTTGATCAGCATTTGATCTTCGTGATTATGATCTTCAGTTGAAGTGTTGTGTTCTCAACTGTGATTGGACAACGTACAGTTCACTGAGAACGGATGATAAAACGGTTGTACAGAAATATGCTCATGACATAAGGCCATTAGCCACTGTACAGTAATCATTTATAGAGAACATATAGCTCAATTTGCCTTTCCATGGGGTATATTTCAAATACAATTTTGTTAACTTTGAATAATAGACCGTGTGGCCAAAATCCTACTGATTTCACTTTATCCCAAACAATAATGTTTAACATCATTTCCAATTACATGATTGCAATGAATCTTCCAGCATACCCTAACCCAAAGTAAAGTGAACATTATGCTAAACTATCAGATTTATCTAAAACAGACGTCCACAAAACTAAGAAGTATATTGGATTTCTTCCTCCTCACCCTCTGACAAAAAAAACAACAGTAAGTCATGTACAACAGTGTAATAAAGTTATCACTGTAACCTCATCTGTCTAAGGAGACATGTTCACTGTACAAAACCGGTGGAGTGGTGACCTTTGAACTGTGACTGTGTCTTGAAGTACACAGTCCTGTCTGTCCTCACCCTGGGATTGTTAGTCTTGTCTACCAGCCAGCTCTCGCTCGGTCAGTAGCAAGTAGCCCGGGGAAGAGGTAATGGGCTAGTGCCTGTTTCTGTGGCACATCCTCTTAACACAGTAGCCAGTCAACAAACTGTATCCGAGTCTGTGATCAGTTTAGTTAGGACATTCAGATATGTGTTTAGTTAGGACATTCAGATGTGTGTTCAGTTTAGTTAGGACATTCAGATATGTGTTTAGTTAGGACATTCAGATGTGTGTTCAGTTTAGTTAGGACATTCAGATATGTGTTCAGCAGTCTTCCCATTCAGAAGTGCAGTCTGGCTCTCCTATGTGACTGAGGTCGGGGCTTCACATAGTGTCCTCAAGTCCCAGGCACCGTGCCTCGTAACCTCACACAAACCCAGGCTTCATGGAGGACCGACGACATTTGGGGCAGCCCCTGGAACCGTTGTTCTGTAGACACCTGAGAGGATAGAAGAAGGAGAGACTCTGGGAACTGACCCATGCCAAATCCTAAGAGTTCCCCTCCTATTTCCTGGACATAAAACATGTAGAAGGATACGCCACTTTTTTTCAATTTTTCGCCTAAAATGACATACCCAAATCTAACTGCCTGTAGCTCAGGACCTGAAGCAAGGATATGCATATTCTTGGTACCATTTCAAATGGAAACACTTTGAAGTTTGTGGAAATGTGAGATGAATGTCGGAGAATATAACACATTAGATCTGGTAAAAGATAATACAAAGAAATGCAAGACAAAGACCATAATGTGTTATTCCAGCCCATCTGCAATTTAGATTTTGTCTGGCCACTAGATGGCAGTAGTGTATGTGCAAAGTTTTAGACTGATTCAATGAACCATTGCATTTCTGTTCAAAATGTTCTATCAGGACTGCCCAAATATGCCTAATTGGTTTCTTAAATAATTTTCAAGTTCAAAATTGTGCACTCTCCTCAAACAATAGCATGGTATTATTTCACTGTAATAGCGACTGTAAATTGTACAGTGCAGTTAGATGAACACTAATTTAAGCTTTCTGCAAACATCAGATATGTCTATGTCCGGGGAAATGTTCTTGTTACTTACAACCTCATGCTAATCACATTAGTCTACATTAGCTCAATTGTCCCGTGGGTGGGACACCGATCCTGTAGAAGATTTATTTTTAATCAAGCCAAAAGTCCCTACTGGAGGTGTAAGATGTGAGAGCCACGTGTAGTAATAATATGTAGACTACATAACATGTAGATGGGTCATCGTTAGAGCACCTACTGGAGGTGGAAGATGTGAGAGCAGGGCAGAGCCTGCAGCTGTTGGTTCTTCTCTCCTATGGACTCGCCACACATTCCACAGTACAGCTCCAGCTCCTCCACACACTGCAGGAACTTCACAACCTGCTCCCTCAGCTCCTCCTGCCTCTCCTTACTGCGGTAGATCCCCTCACTGAGACAGTGCACCTTTAGACTACACAGCTAACACAGAGTGAGAGAGAGGTATATAAGGGTCAGAATCAACACACAGACTGAACGTAGCTGACTTACTGCAGTCGATTCCCTCATTCAGGCTACACAGCTAATTGGGACAAGAACTGGAATTTAGCACAAGCTAAAGTGTGACGTGCATCTGACTGTTGCATGATTGTTTTAATTGCAAAAAGGTAGCATATTTTCATGGTATTTATTCAGAACTATGTGCACTGTACCTTGGTTCCTAAAGCTTCTGACAACTCCTGAGCTCGCTGCAGAGCATCCAGAGCCTTGTCCAATTCTTTATTCTGGAGCCAACACTTCCCTACCCCCAGGTACACCTGAGTCTGGCCAAGACGGTTCCCAATCTCTGTCATTATACACATGGAGGACTCATAACGAGGCAATGCTTTCTGGAGGAGGGGAGAGAACAGGAGGTGAGGGAGGAGGGAAGAGAGAAGAGGAGAGCAGGGAGAAGAGAGAGGAGAGAGATGAGGGGAGGAGAGAACAGGAAACGAGGGAGAGAAGAGGGAGGAGAGAAAATAATATGAATCAAGCCCAGACTATATTGAAGGAATGGTTTGCTCTTCAGATTACGTCCATGTATTTGTAACAGTGTAGCACAGACAGTATTTGGTTAATTACATCAACGTCATTCCGGCAGCGATGGATATCAGCGAAGTTCAGTAAGCACAGCGCCTGGAGAGGTCGGTCCCCGTGCTGCAGGGCTATCTTCATGGACTCCTGGAGGATGGGAAGCACTTTAGTGTGACACACAACCTCTAAATAACACACACGCAACCTCTGAACAACACACACAACTTGTAAACAACACACAAACAACCTCTGAACAACACACACACAACCTCTGAACAACACAAACAACCTCTGAACAAACACACACACACAACCTTTAAACAACACACACACAGCCTCTAAACAACACACACACACAGCCTCTAAACAACACACACACAACCTCTGAACAACCCACACACAACCTCTGAACAACACAAACACAACTTGTAAACAACACACAAACAACCTCTGAACAACACACACACAGCCTCTGAACAACACACACACACAGCCTCTAAACAACACACACACACAGCCTCTAAACAACACACACACAACCTCTGAACAACACACAACTTCTAAGCAACACACACACAATCTCTGAACAACAAACACAGCCTCTAAACAACAAAGACACAACCTCTAAACAACACATCCTTACTGTACATCAGCTAAGTCCTCCTGTTTTTACCATCCGAGGACATTAACATTAAGGACATTAACATGGACCAGGCATTTGACCTGTTGCTGGCTATAAGTAACATTACATCTAAGGTTAATGGTCATGTACACATGTTATTGTGGATGTAGTGAAATGCTTAAGGTGTGCATACAGCAGTATAGACGAAGTGATTATACAGGATGGTGTGTATGAACAATAGTTATATGGATGTGCGTGTATAGACGATAGTTATATAGGATGGTGTGTATAGACAATAATGGTATTAGTTATATAGGATGGTGTGTATAGACAAATAATGAACAGTAGTTATATGGGATGGTGTGTATGGGCAACATAGTTATATAGGATGGTGTGTATGGGCAGTGTAGACAGTAGTTATATAGGATGGTGTGTATGAGCCGTGTAGACAGTAGTTATATAGAATGGTGTGTATAGACAGTAGTTATGCTATAGGATGGTGTGTATAGACGATAATAGACAGTAGTTATATAGGATGGTGTGTATAGACCAGGTGTAGACAGTAGTTATATAGGATGGTGTGTATAGACAGTAGTTATATAGGATGGTGTGTATAGACAGTAGTATATAGGATGGTGTGTATAGACAGTAGTTATACAGGATGGTGTGTATGAGACAGTAGTTATATAGAATGGTGTGTATAGACAGTAGTTATATAGGATGGTGTGTATAGACAGTGTAGACAGTAGTTATATAGGATGGTGTGTATAGACCGTGTAGACAGTAGTTATATAGGATGGTGTGTATAGACAGTAGTTATACAGGATGGTGTGTATAGACAGTAGTTATATAGAATGGTGTGTATAGACAGTATAGACAGTAGTTATACAGGATGGTGTGTATAGACAGTAGTTATATAGGATGGTGTGTATAGACAGTGTAGACAGTAGTTATATAGGATGGTGTGTATGAGACAGTGTAGACAGTAGTTATATAGGATGGTGTGTATAGACAGTAGTTATATAGGATGGTGTGTATAGACAGTAGTTATATAGGATGGTGTGTATAGACAGTAGTTATATATGATGGTGTGTATAGACAGTATAGACAGTAGTTATATAGGATTGTGTGTATAGACAGTGTAGACAGTAGTTATATAGGATGGTGTGTATAGACAGTAGTTATATAGGATGGTGTGTATAGACAGTAGTTATATAGGATGGTGTGTGTATAGACAGTAGTTATATAGGATGGTGTGTATAGACAGTAGTTATATAGGATGGTGTGTATAGACAGTAGTTATACAGGACGGTGTGTATAGACAGTATAGACAGTAGTTATATAGGATGGTGTGTATAGACAGTAGTTATATAGGATGGTGTGTATAGACAGTAGTTATATAGGGCCGGTGTGTATAGACAGTATAAGACAGTAATTATATAGGATGGTGTGCATAGACAGTAGTTATATAGGATATTGTGTATAGACAGTAGTTATATAGGATGGTGTGTGTAGACAGTAGTTATATGGGATGGTGTGTATAGACAGTAGTTATACAGGACGGTGTGTATAGACAGTATAGACAGTAGTTATATAGGATGGTGTGTATAGACAGTGTAGACAGTATTTATATAGAATGGTGTGTATAGACAGTATAGACAGTAGTTATACAGGATGGTGTGTATAGACAGTAGTTATATAGGATGGTGTGTGTAGACAGTAGTTATATAGGATGGTGTGTATAGACAGTAGTTATATAGAATGGTGTGTATAGACCGTAGTTACATAGGATGGTGTGTGTAGACAGTAGTTATATAGGATGGTGTGTATAGACAGTATAGACAGTAGTTATAAGGATGGTGTGTATAGACAGTGTAGACAGTAGTTATATAGGATGGTGTGTGTAGACAGTAGTTATATAGGATGGTGTGTATAGACAGTAGTTATATAGAATGGTGTGTATAGACAGTATAGACAGTAGTTATAAAGGATGGTGTGTATAGACAGTAGTTATATAGGATGGTGTGTGTAGACAGTAGTTATATAGGATGGTGTGTATAGACAGTAGTTATATAGAATGGTGTGTATAGACCGTAGTTATATAGGATGGTGTGTATAGACAGTATATACAGTAGTTATATAGGATGGTGTGTATAGACAGTAGTTATATAGAATGGTGTGTATAGACAGTAGTTATATAGAATGGTGTGTATAGACAGTATAGACAGTAGTTATACAGGATGGTGTGTATAGACAGTAGTTTATAGGATGGTGTGTGTAGACAGTAGTTATATAGGATGGTGTGTATAGACAGTAGTTATATAGAATGGTGTGTATAGACTGTAGTTATATAGGATAGTGTGTATAGACAGTAGTTATATAGGATGGTGTGTATAGACAGTAGTTATATAGGATGTGTGTATAGACAGTATAGACAGTAGTTATATAGGATGTGTGTATAGACAGTAGTTATATAGGATGGTGTGTATAGACAGTAGTTATATAGGATGGTGTGTATAGACAGTAGTTATACAGGATGGTGTGTATAGACAGTAGTTATATAGGATGGTGGTGTATAGACAGTAGTTATATAGGATGGTGTGTATAGACAGTAGTTATATAGAATGGTGTGTATAGGCCGTAGTTATATAGGATGGTGTGTATAGACAGTATAGACAGTAGTTATATAGGATGGTGTGTATAGACAGTGTAGACAGTAGTTATATAGGATGGTGTGTATAGACAGTATAGACAGTAGTTATATAGGATGGTGTGTATAGACAGTGTAGACAGTAGTTATATAGGATGGTGTGTATAGACAGTATAGACAGTAGTTATATAGGATGGTGTGTATAGACAGTGTAGACAGTAGTTATATAGGATGGTGTGTATAGACAGTGTAGACAGTAGTTATATAGGATGGTGTGTATAGACAGTATAGACAGTAGTTATATAGGATGGTGTGTATAGACAGTAGTAATATAGGATGGTGTGTATAGACAGTATAGGCAGTAATTATATAGGATGGTGTGTATAGACAGTAGTTATATATGATGGTGTGTATAGACAGTATAGACAGTAGTTATATGTGATGGTGTGTATAGACAGTAGTTATATAGGATGGTGTGTATAGACAGTATAGACAGTAGTTATATAGGATGGTGTGTATAGACAGTATAGACAGTAGTTATATAGGATGGTGTGTATAGACAGTGTAGACAGTAGTTATATAGGATGGTGTAGACAGTATAGACAGTAGTTATATAGGATGGTGTGTATAGACAGTAGTTATATAGGATGGTGTGTATAGACAGTATAGACAGTAATTATATAGGATGGTGTGTATAGACAGTAGTTATATATGATGGTGTGTATAGACAATATAGACAGTAGTTATATAGGATGGTGTTGGTTGCCAGATCATTGGCTTGCCAGTCCTTCCATTACAGATCATTGGCTTGCCAGTCCTTCCATTACAGAACATTGGCTTGCCAGTCCTTCCATTACAGAACATTGGCTTGCCAGTCCAACCATTACAGAACATTGGCTTGCCAGTCCTTCCATTACAGAACATTGGCTTGCCAGTCCTACCATTACAGATCATTGGCTTGCCAGTCCTTCCATTACAGAACATTGGCTTGCCAGTCCTACCATTACAGATCATTGGCTTGCCAGTCCTTCCATTACAGAACATTGGCTTGCCAGTCCTACCATTACAGAACATTGGCTTGCCAGTCCAACCATTACAGAACATTGGCTTGCCAGTCCCTACCATTACAGATCATTGGCTTCCCAGTCCTACCATTACAGATCATTGGCTTGCCAGTCCTACCATTACAGAACATTGGCTTGCCAGTCCTACCATTACAGACCATTGGCTTCCCAGTCCTACCATTACAGGTCATTGGCGTGAATGTCCATTATAGTCAATTATATTTCTATGGAAAACTGAAGGCTGATAACTGAGGGCTGCTAACTGAGAGATGCTAACTGGGGCCTGCTAACTATGGCCTGCTAACTGAGGGCTGATAACTGAGGGCTGATTGGGCTGCTAACTGAGGACTGCTAACTGAGGACTGCTAACTGAACACTGCTAACTGAGAGCTGCTAACTGAGAGGTGCTAACTGGGGCCTGCTAACTATGGCCTGCTAACTGAGGGCTGATAACTGAGGGATGATTGGGCTGCTAACTGAGGACTGCTAACTGAGGACTGCTAACTGAAGACTGCTAACTGAGGACTGCTAACTGGGGCCTGCTAACTATAGCCTGCTAACTGAGGGCTGATAACTGAGGGCTGATTGGGCTGCTAACTGAGGACTGCTAACTGAGGGCTGCTAACTGAGGGCTGCTAACTGAGGGCTGCTAACTGAGGGCTGCTAACTGAGGGCTGCTAACTGAGGGCTGCTAACTGAGGGCTGCTAACTGAGGGCTGCTAACTGGGAAGGCTGCTAACTGAGGGCTGCTAACTAAGGCCTGCTAACTGAAGGCTGATAACTGAGAGCTGATAACTGAGGGCTGATAACTGAGGGCTGCTAACTGAGGGCTGCTAACTGAGGGCTGATAACTAAGGCCTGCTAACTGAGGGCTGCTGTTATTTTTACTCCAGGATGAATTCTTTCCTTGGTCAGATGTATTCTAACTATGACAGGATGAATGAAATGTGTTGGAGCTAAATCTATTCAGCAGAACAGCGGTGATAAATCTGAAACAACACTCCCCATTGGCACCCTATTCCCTATATAGAGCCCTACGGGCTATGGTCAAATGGAACCCTATTCCCTATATGGAGCCCTACAGGGCTCTGGTCAAATGGAACCCTATTCCTATATAGAGCCCTACAGGGCTATGGTCAAATGGAACCATATTCCCTATATAGAGCCCTACAGGGCTCTGGTCAAATGCAACCCTATTCCTATATAGAGCCCTACAGGGCTATGGTCAAATGGAACCTTATTCCCTATATAGAGCCCTACAGGGCTATGGTAAAATGGAACCTTATTCCCTATATAGAGCCCTACAGGGCTATGGTAAAATGGAACCCTATTCCCTATATAGAGCCCTACAGGGCTCTGGTCAAATGTAGGGCTCTATACAGGAATATAGTGCTATTTGGGATACCTCCCCACTGCTCTGCTACTACCCAACCACCACTCCTGCAGTCCTTAGCAGTGACATCAAGGTATTTCTCTGTCTCTCCAGTAAAGTATTACAGTTAACTCTGTCCCCTCTGTGTTAATGAACACTTTAAACCAGAGGCAGCATATTTATACCCAGAGGTCTAAGATCGTACAACACAAAGACACTCTGCCTGGCATGCCGGCCGCACCTGTCACTGATACGGCCTGTTGGTCTGTCACTCTCTAACACAAAGACACACAACTAAGTATAGAAAACATTAAGAACACTTTCCTAATATTGAGTTGCACATGGTACAGAATAGCAGAATATATCACGGTGGTTTCTGAACTAACCTACCACTACCGTCACCTTTGAATTGAACTTTCCGTTGACCTTCTGAATTATTTTTTTTATTTTACCTTTATTTAACCAGGTAGGCCAGTGGAGAACATCTTTATTTAACCAGGTAGGCCAGTGGAGAACACCTTTATTTAACCAGGTAGGCCAGTTGAGAACACCTTTATTTAACCAGGTAGGCCAGTTGAGAACATCTTTATTTAACCAGGTAGGCTAGTTGAGAACATCTTTATTTAACCAGGTAGGGATAGTTGAGAACACCTTTATTTAACCAGGTGGCCAGTTGAACAAGTTCTCATTTACAACTGTGACCTGTCCAAGATAGAGCAAAGCAGGACAGAAACAACAACAACACAGAGTTACACATGGAATAAACAAGCATACAGTCAATAACACAATAGGAAAAATATAAAGTCTGTATAAAGTGTGTGCAAATGGTGTGAGGAGGTGAGGCAATAAATAGGCCATAGTAGCGAAGTAATTACAATTTAGCAGATTAACACTGGAGTGACAGATGAGCAGATGATGATGTGCAAGTAGAGATACTGGAAATACTGGTGTGCAAAAGAGCAGAAAAGTAAATAAAACAATATGGGGATGAGGTAGGTAGTTGGATGGGCTATTTACAGATGGACTATGTACAGCTGCAGCGATCGGTTAGCTGCTCAGATAGCTGATGTTTAAAGTTAGTGAGCCAAATATAAGTCTACAGCTTCAGCAATTTTTGCAATTTTGCAATTGAAATGGAGTCGACCCCAACCCTTTGTACAGCAGTATCTAGTCTCGTATCATCTCTGGGAATGTAGGTAATAAATAATAACTCACTGGATTAATAAACAATGCCACTAATACTAAACAACACTAATAATTACCTCACAGCACTCCATGGCATCAGGCAGGCGGTCCAGTTTCCTGTAGGCTACAGACATGTGGTACTGGCTCATGGCCCTGTACTTCAGACTCCAGCCTTTACCGTAGTCATTCACCAGCTCAGCCGCTTTACACGGGAAGAACAGGGCTTTCTCATAGTCCTGATGGGAGGGTAACAGATCATTAACACGGGAAGAACAGGGCTTTCTCATAGTCCTGATGGGAGGGTAACAGATCATTAACACGGGAAGAACAGGGCTTTCTCATAGTCCTAATGGGAGGGTAACAGATCATTTACACGGGAAGAACAGGGCTTTCTCATAGTCCTGATGGGAGGGTAACAGATCATTAACACGGGAAGAACAGGGCTTTCTCATAGTCCTGATGGGAGGGTAACAGATCATTTACACGGAAGAACAGGGCTTTCTCATAGTCCTGATGGGAGGGTAACAGATCATTAACAGGGGAAGAACAGGGCTTTCTCATAGTCCTGATGGGAGGGTAACAGATCATTAACACGGGAAGAACAGGGCTTTCTCATAGTCCTGATGGGAGGGTAACAGATCATTAACAGGGGAAGAACAGGGCTTTCTCATAGTCCTAATGGGAGGGTAACAGATCATTAACACGGGAAGAACAGGGCTTTCTCATAGTCCTGATGGGAGGGTAACAGATCATTTACACGGGAAGAACAGGGCTTTCTACAGTCCTAATGGGAGGGTAACAGATCATTAACACGGGAAGAACAGGGCTTTCTCATAGTCCTGATGGGAGGGTAACAGATCATTTACACGGGAAGAACAGGGCTTTCTCATAGTCCTAATGGGAGGGTAACAGATCATTAACAGGGGAAGAACAGGGCTTTCTCATAGTCCTGATGGGAGGGTAACAGATCATTAACACGGGAAGAACAGGGCTTTCTCATAGTCCTGATGGGAGGGTAACAGATCATTAACACGGGAAGAACAGGGCTTTCTCATAGTCCTGATGGGAGGAAACAGAACAGGCAAGTTTAACTAGGCAAGTCAGTTTAGAACAAATTCTTGTTTTCAATGACGGCCTACCAGGGAACAGTTGGGTTAACTGCCTTGTTCAACGCTCTAACCACTAGGCTACGCTGCCGTGAGGAGCCGGCATCCATTTTAAAAATGTAATTTAACTTTTATTTAATTGAACCATGTTATCCCATTCAGGTCAGAATCTCTCTTTCACAAGGGAGTCCTGGCCAAGAGGGCAGCTCTGTGAAACACACACTCGTTCTACAGCCAGATTTAACAGTCCGGATCAGCAACACTACAGTTTTGATATAAACTTTACTTCTTTATAAGCGTTCTAACTCGATGCCATAATATTCTAACCGGCATTGAATTAATAACCGCTGAGAGTTTAGGACTATCCTGTATTATTAGGCCGAGCAGATTCAACTTTCATTCTCCGGACGACAGCTCATCTGGACCTGATTGAAACCAATACACTTTTTGGAATCCAGGGATCACTGGGACAAATCTCACGTGTCAAAACGGAATACAACAGGGCCTCTACCAGGCTAGACACTTGATTACACTGACAGGTCTCTACCAAGCTAGAATACAACAGGTCTCTACCAAGCTAGAATACAACAGGGCCTCTACCAGGCTAGAATACAACAGGGCCTCTACCAGGCAAGAATACAACAGGACTCTACCAGGCTAGAATACAACAGGGCCTCTACCAGGCTAGACACAGGCCTCGACTACAGAGGCAGGCCTCTACCAAGCTAGAATAAAACAGGTCCTCTACCAGGCTAGACACAGGGCTCGACTACACAGACAGGTCTCTACCAAGCTAGAATATAACAGGTCTCTACCAAGCTAGAATACAACAGGTCTCTACCAAGCTAGAATACAACAGGGCCTCTACCAGGCTAGAATACAACAGGGCCTCTACCAGGCTAGAATACAACATGCCTCTACTGGACGAGAATACAACAGGCCTCTACCAGGCTAGAATACAACAGGCCTCTACCAGGCTAGAATACAACAGGGCCTCTCCCAGGCTAGAATACAACAGTGCCTCTACTGGACGAGAATACAACAGGCCTCTATCAGGCTAGAATACAACAGGCCTCTACCACGCTAGAATACAACAGGCCTCTACCAGGCTAGAATACAACAGGCCTCTACCAGGCTAGAATACAACAGGCCTCTACCAGGCTAGAATACAACAGGGCCTCTCCCAGGATAGAATACAACAGGCATCTGACCACGGCCTACGTGGCTCACTCAGCCTTTGCACCAAAATGCATTTGACAAGATGTCCTCAAATATATAACTGTGTTGAATTGAAGGAGGACTCTTCTGAGAAGGATAATACTTCAAGACTCTTTTTACATACAAGGTTGAATTGCATCTAATCAGGGATTTTTAAAAATAAATTATTTAACCTTTATTTAACTAGGCAAGTCAGTAAAGAACAAATTCTTATTTTCAATGACGGCCTAGGAACAGTGGGTTCACTGCCTGTTCAGGGGCAGAACGACAGATTTGTACCTTGTCAGCTGGGGGATTTGAACTTGCAACCAAACGGTTACTAGTCCAACACTCTAACCACTAGGCTACCCTGCCGTAACAGAGTAATAGCAATGTAATATACATTTACATTTTACATTTAAGTCATTTAGCAGACGCTCTTATCCAGAGCGACTTACAAATTGGTGAATTCACCTTCTGACATCAGTGGAACAGCCACTTTACAATAGTGCATCTAAATCATTAAGGGGGGGGTGAGAAGGATTGCTTTATCCTATCCTAGGTATTCCTTGAAGAGGTGGGGTTCAGGTGTCTCCGGAAGGTGGTGATTGACTCCGCTGTCCTGGCGTAGTCAATCACCACCTTCCGGGTGACCTTAATATCAAATATAGGACATTTTCTCAGAGACATACTGCCGACACTTTAGAACCTTGGGCTAGACTCCAGCATCTTGTAGAGCGCAGGGCCTTTCATAGCTCTCTAGAGCCTTCTGAAACACACTGACGCTTCAGGAACGCTGCTTTCCATCTCAGACACACCTGGAAACACAAGTAGAGGCAAAGGCATCTTGTCATCGTTGTTGTGAGGCAGACATCCAGAGGTCTCAGACATCCAGAGGTCCCAGACATCCAGAGGTCTCAGACATCCAGAGGCTCCAGACATCCAGAGGTCCCAGAGAGTGGATCCCAGACTCCCAGACATCCCAGAGGTAGACATCCCAGAGGTCCCAGACAACCCAGAGGTACGAGGTCCCAGAGGTACGAGGTCCCAGAGGTTCGAGGTCCCAGACGTCCCAGAGGTCCCAGACGTCCCAGAGGTCCCAGACTCAGACAGACACCAGAGGTGGAAGACACAAGTCCCAGAGGCAAGAGGTCATAAAGGCAGGAAGTTGTCCCAGACATCCCAGAGGTCCCAGACATCCCAGAGGTCCCAGACATCCCAGAGGTACGAGGTCCCAGAGGTTCGAGGTGCATTCCCAGACGTGTCCCAGAGGTCCCAGACGTCCAGTCCCAGACGGAGGTCTCAGAGTACGAGGTCCAGAGGTTCGAGGTCCCATCCCAGAGGTCCCAGACATCAGAGGTCCCAGACGTCCCAGTCCCAGAGAGGTCCCAGACATCCCAGAGGTCGCAGACATCCCAGAGGACGAGGTCCCAGAGGTTCGAAATGTCCCAGACCAGAGGTCCCAGGGTCCCAGAGTTTTGAGGTCCCAGAGGTCCCAGAGGTCCCAGACGTCCCAGAGGTCCCAGACGTCCCAGAGGTTCCAGAGGTCCCAGAGTTTTGAGGTCCCAGACGTCCCAGAGGTCCCAGAGGTCCCAGACATCCCAGACGCCCCATTCTCTTTTATTTTCCTGTTGTTTTGTCTCTTACTGTAAGAACGTGTTGTTTATTGTTGTGTTGTTTTGTTTTCTGCCACCATTATGTATGTGTCCTGTTTTGTTTGGCAACAGGAAATAAGGCAAAACAGAATGTATTACAGTATTATAATATGATTATATATTATTGCTAGAGACCCACCTGTCCGTTAAGTTGCAAACTGACAGTGGTTCCCTGCATGTTGAGGCAGGTCTTACAGTAGGACACAGTCTTCTGGAAGTCACACAGCTTCTCGTTGCTCCTAGCCAGGTTCAGGTAGCCCTCAGTCAGGTAGTCTGGGTCCTCCATCTCCCTGGCTGTGTCTATCTGGGCCAAGGCATACTGATGGAAGAGAGAGAGAGAGATGAAGGACGACGATGAAGGACAATGTAGATAATTAATTAGACACAATGTAGACCACAACACTATAGACACAACGTAGGACCAATGTAGATAATTAGACCCTATAGACACAATGTAGATAACTAACACTATGGACAATGTAGATAACTAACATTGGAGACACAATGCAGATAACTAACACTATAGACACATTGTAGATAACTAACACTATAGACACAGATAACTAACACTATGGACACAATGTTGATAACTACATGGACACAATGTAGATAACTAACACTGGAGACACAATGCAGATAACTAACACTATGGACACAATGTTGATAACTAACACTATGGACACAATGTTGATAACTAACACTAAGGGACACAATGATAACTAACACTACAGACACAATGTAGATAAACACTAACACAATGGATGGACACAATGCAGATAACTAACACTATGTACACAATGTTGATAACTAACACTATGGACACAATGTTGATAACTAACACTATGGACACAATGTAGATAACTAACACTGAGACACAATGTAGATAACTAACACTACAGACACAATGTAGATAACTAACACTATGGACACAATGTAGATAACTAACACTACAGACACAATGTAGATAACTAACACTGGAGACACAATGTAGATAACTGACACTATGGACACAATGTAGATAACTGACACTATGGACACAATGTAGATAACTAACACTATGGACACAATGTAGATAACTAACACTATGGACACAATGTACAGTGGGGCAAAAAGTATTTAGTCAGCCACCAATTGTGCTTCTCCCCACTTAAAAGATGAGAGAGGCCTGTAATTTTCATCAGCAGGTACACTTCAACTATGACAGACAAAATGAGAAGAAAAAAAAAATCCAGAAAATCACATTGTAGGATTTTTAATGAATTTATTTTCTATTTTATATTTAACTAGACAAGTCAGTTAAGAACAAATTCTTATTTTTAATGACAGCCTGGGAACAGTGGGTTAACGGCCTGTTCAGGGGCAGAACAACAGATTTGCACCTTGTCAGCTGGGGGATTTGAACTTGCAACCTTCGGTTACTAGTCTAATGCTCTAACCACTAGGCTACTCAAGCTGGCTGCCCATAATTTGCAAATTATGGTGGAAAATCAGTATTTGGTCACCTCCAAACAAACAAGATTTCTGGCTCTCACAGACCTGTAACTTCTTATTTAAGAGGCTCTCTGTCTTCCACTCGGTACCTGTATTAATGGCACCTGTTTGAACTTGATATCAGCATAAAAGACACCTGTCCACAACCTCAAACAGTCACACTCCAACTCCACTATGGCCAAGACCAAAGAGCTGTCAAAGGACACCAGAAACAAAAGTGTAGACCTGCACCAGGCTGGGAAGACAGATCTGCAATAGGTAAGCAGCTTGGTTTGAAGAAATCAACTGTGGGAGCAATTATTAGGAAATGGAAGACATACAAGACCACTGATAATCTCCCTCGATCTGGGGCTCCACGCAAGATCTCACCCCATGGGGTCAAAATGATCACAAGAACGGTGAGCAAAAATCCCAGAACCACACGGGGACCTAGTGAATGACCTGCAGGGAGCTGGGACCAAAGTAACAAAGCCTTCCATCAGTAACACACTACGCCGCTCAGGGACTCAAATCCTGCAGTGCCAGACGTGTCCCCTGCTTAAGCCAGTACATGTCCAGGCCCGTCTGAAGTTTGCTAGAGAGCATTTGGATGATCCAGAAGAAGATTGGGAGAATGTCATATGGTCAGATGAAACCAAAATAGAACTTTTGGTAAAAACTACGTCGTCATTTGGAGGACAAAGAATGCTGAGGTGCATCCAAAGAACTCCATACCTACTGAAGCATGGGGGTGGAAACATCATGCTTTGGGGCTGTTTTTCTGCAAAGGGACCAGGACGACTGGGATCCGTGTAAAGGAAAGAATGAATGGGGCCATGTATCGTGAGATTTTCAGTGAAATCCTCCCTCCATCAGCAAGGGCATTGAAGATGAAACGTGGCTGGGTCTTTCAGTTTGACAATGATCCCAAACACACCGCCCGCACGAAGGTGGCTTCGTAGAAGCATTTCAAGGTCATGGAGTGGCCAAGCCAGTCTCCAGATCTCAACCCCATAGAAAATCTTTGGAGGGAGTTGAAAGTCCGTGTTGCCCAGCAACAGCCCCAAACCATCACTGCTCTAGAGGAGATCTGCATAGAGGAATGGGCCAAAATACCAGCAACAGTGTGTGTAAACCTTGTGAAGACTTACAGAAAATGTTTGACCTCTGTCATTGCCATCAAAGGGTATATAACAAAGTATTGAGATAAACTTTTGTTATTGACCAAAACGTATTTTCCACCATAATTTGCAAATAAATTCATTAAAATCCTACAATGTGATTTTCTGGATTTTTTCCCCCTCATTTTGTCTGTCATATGTGAAGTGTACCTATGATGAAAGTTAGGCCTCTCATCTTTTTTAGTGGGAGAACTTGCACAATTGGAGGCTGACTAAATACTTTGTTGCCCCACTGTACATAACTAACACTATAGACACAATGTAGATAACTAACCGTATAAATACAATGTAGATAACACTATAGACACAATGTAGAAAACTAACACTATGGACACAATGTAGATAACTAACACATTTACATTACATTACATTTAAGTCATTTAGCAGACGCTCTTATCCAGAGCGACTTACAAATTGGTGAATTCACCTTCTGACATCAGTGGAACAGCCACTTTACAATAGTGCATCTAAATCATTTAAGGGGGGGGTGAGAAGGATTTCTTTATCCTTTAACACACACCTTTAACACTATGGAAACAACGTAGATAACTAACACTATGGACACATTGTAGATAACTAAAACTATGGACACAATGTAGATAACTAACACTATGGACACATTGTAGATAACTAACACTATGGACACAATGTAGTATATAACTAACACTATGGACACAATGTAGATGACTAACATTATAGACACATTGAAGATAACTAAAACCATAAACACGATGTAGATAACTAACACTATAGACACAATGTAGATATCTAACACTATGGACACAATGAAGATAACTAACACTATGGACACAATGGAGATAACTAACACTATAGATACAATGTAGATAACTAACACTATGGACAATGGAGATAACTAACACTATAGACACAACGTAGATAACACTATAGACACAATGTAGATAACTAACACTATAGACACAATGTTGATAACACTATGGACACAATCTAGATAACTAACACTATGGACACAATGTAGATAACTAACACTATGGACACAATGTAGATAACTAACACTATAGACACAATGTAGATAACTAACACTATAGACACAATGTTGATAACTAACTCTATGGACACAATCTAGATAACTAACACTATAGACACAACGTAGGTAACACTATAGACACAATGTAGATAACTAACACTATGGACACAATGCAGATAACTAACACTATAGACACAACGTAGATAACACTATAGACACAATATAGATAACTAACACTATGGACACATTGTAGATAACAAAAACTATAAACACCATGTAGATAACTAACACTATGGACACAATGTTAATAACACTATGGACACAATGTAGATAATTAACACTATAGACACAATGTAGATAACTAACACTATGGACACAATGTAGATAACACTATAGACACAATATAAATAACTAACACTATGGACACATTGTAGATAACTAAAACCATAAACACAACGTAGATAACTAACACTAAAGACACAATGTAGATAACTAACACTATGGACACAATGTTGATAACTAATTCATCTTTTTAAGTGGGAGAACTTGCACAATAGGTGGCTGACTAAATGCTTTTTCCTTTTAACACACTTTTTTTGACACAATGTAGATAATAACATTATGGACACAATGTAGATAACTAACACTATGGACACATTGTAGATAACACTACAGACACAATGTAGATAATTAACACTATAGACACAATGTAGATAACTAACACTATGGACACAATGTAGATAACTAACTATAAATACAATGTAGATAACACTATGGACACATTGTAGATAACTAACACTATGGACACAATGTAGATAACTAACACTGTGGACACAATGTAGATAACTAACACTACAGACACAATGTAGATAACTAACACTATAGACATAATGTAGATAACACTAAAGACACAATGTAGATAACTAACACTATAGACATAATGTAGATAACTAACACTATGGACACAATCTAGATAACACTATGGACACAATGTAGATAACTAACACTATAGACATAATGTAGATAGCACTATGGACACAATATAGATAACTAACACTATAGACACAATGTAGATAACTAACCGTATAAATACAATGTAGATAACTAACACTATATACACAATGTAGATAACTAACACTGTGGACACAATGTAGATAACGAACACTATGGACACAATTAGATAACTAACACTATAGCCACAATGTAGATAGCACTATGGACACAATGTTGATAACTAACACTATGGACACAATGTAGATAACTAACACTGTGGACACAATGTCGATAACTAACACTATGGACACAATGTATATACCTAACACTATGGACACAATCTAGATAACAAACACTATGTACACAATGTAGATAACTAACACTATAGACACAATGTAGATAACTAACACTATAGACACAATGTAGATAACACTATAGACACAATGTAGATAACTAACACTATGGACACAATGTAGATAACTAACACTATAGACACAACGTAGATAACACTATAGACACAATGTAGATAACTAACACTATGGACACAATGTAGATAACTAACACTATGGACACAATGTAGATAACTAACACTATAGACACAACGTAGATAACACTATAGACACAATGTAGATAACTAACCCTATAGACACAATGTAGATAACTAACACTATAGACACAATGTAGATAACTAACACTATGGACACAATGTAGATAACAATGTAGATAACTAACACTATGGACACAATGTAGATAACTAACACTATGGACACAATGTAGATAACTAACACTATAGACACAACGTAGATAACACTATAGACACTATGTAGATAACTAACCTATAGACACAATGTAGATAACTAACACTATGGACACAATGTAGATAACTACCACTATGGACACAATGTAGATAACTAACACTATGGACACAATGGAGATAACTAACACTATAGACACAATGTAGATAACTAACACTATGGACACAATTGAAGATAACTAACACTATAGACACAATGTAGATAACTAACACTATAGACACAATGTAGATAACTAACACTATGGACACAATGAGAGATAACTAAAACTATAAACACAATGTAGATAACTAACACTATAGACACAATGTAGATAACTAACACTATGGACACAATGTAGATAACTAACACTATGGACACAATGGAGATAACTAACACTATAGACACAATGTAGATAACTAACACTATGGACACAATGGAGATAACTAACACTATAGACACAACGTAGATAACACTATAGACACAATGTAGATAACTAACACTATAGACACAATGTTGATAACTAACACTATGGACACAATCTAGATAACTAACACTATGGACACAATGTAGATAACTAACACTATGGACACAATGTAGATAACTAACACTATAGACACAATGTAGATAACTAACACTATAGACACAATGTTGATAACTAACTCTATGGACACAATCTAGATAACTAACACTATAGACACAACGTAGATAACACTATAGACACAATGTAGATAACTAACACTATGGACACAATGCAGATAACTAACACTATAGACACAACGTAGATAACACTATAGACACAATATAGATAACTAACACTATGGACATTGTAGATAACTAAAACCATAAACACCATGTAGATAACTAACACTATGGACACAATGTAGATAACACTATAGACACAATGTAGATAATTAACACTATGGACACAATGTAGATAACTAACACTATGGACACAATGTAGATAACACTATAGACACAATATAAATAACTAACACTATGGACACATTGTAGATAACTAAAACCATAAACACAACGTAGATAACTAACACTAAAGACACAATGTAGATAACTAACACTATGGACACAATGTTGATAACTAGGCCTCTCTCATCTTTTTAAGTGGGAGAACTTGCACAATAGGTGGCTGACTAAATATTTTTTTGCCCCACTGTACATAACTAACTCTATAGACACAATGTAGATAAATAACACTATAGACACAATGTAGATAACTAACCGTATAAATACAATGTGATAACACTATGGACACATTGTAGATAACTAACACTATGGACACAATGTAGATAACTAACACTGTGGACACAATGTAGATAACTAACACTACAGACACAATGTAGATAACTAACACTATAGACATAATGTAGATAACACTAAAGACACAATGTAGATAACTAACACTATAGACATCATGTAGATAACTAACACTATGGACACAATCTAGATAACACTATGGACACAATGTAGATAACTAACACTATAGACATAATGTAGATAGCACTATGGACACAATATAGATAACTAACACTATAGACACAATGTAGATAACTAACCGTATAAATACAATGTAGATAACTAACACTATATACACAATGTAGATAACTAACACTGTGGACACAATGTAGATAGATAACTAAACACTGTGGACACAATGTAGATAACTAACACTATGGACACAATGTAGATAACACTATGGACACAATGTAGATAACTAACACTATAGACACAATGTAGATAACTAACACTATAGCCACAATGTAGATAGCACTATGGACACAATGTTGATAACTAACACTATGGACACAATGTAGATAACTAACACTGTGGACACAATGTCGATAACTAACACTATAGACACAATGTAACATATAGACACTAACACTATGGACACAATCTAGATAACAAACACTATGGACACAATGTAGATAACTAACACTATAGACACAACGTAGATAACACTATAGACACAATGTAGATAACTAACACTATAGACACAATGTAGATAACTAACACTATGGACACAATGTAGATAACTAACACTATGGACACAATGTAGATAATAACACTATAGACACAATGTAGATAACTAACACTATAGACACAATGTAGATAACTAACACTGTGGACACAATGTAGATAACTAACACTATAGACACAATGTAGATAACTAACACTATAGACACAATGTAGATAATAACACTATGGACACAATGTAGATAATAACTAATGTAGATAATAACACTATAGACACAATGTAGATAACTAACACTATAGACACAATGTAGATAACTAACACTATGGACACAATGTAGATAACTAACACTATGGACACAATGTAGATAACTAACACTATGGACACAATGTAGATAACACTAACACATTGTAGATAACTAACACTATGGACACAATGTAGATAACTGACACTATGGACACAATGTAGATAACTAACACTGTGGACACAACGTAGATAACACTATAGACACAATGTAGATAACTAACACTGTGGACACAATGTCGATAAGACTATAGACACAATCTAGATAACTAACACTATGGACACAATGTAGATAACTAACACTATGGACACAATGTAGATACTTGAACACTATAGACACAATGTAGATAACGAACACTATAGACACAACGTAGATAACTGACACTATGGACACAATGTAGATAACTAACACTGTGGACACAATGTAGATAACACTATAGACACAATGTAGATAACTAACACTGTGGACACAATGTAGATAACTAACACTGTGGACACAACATTGATAACACTATAAACACAATATAGATAACTAACACTATGGACACATTATAGATAACTAAAAGCATAAACACCATGTAGATAACTAACACTATGGACACAATGTAGATAACACTATAGACACAATATAAATAACTAACACTATGGACACATTGCTTAGATAACTAAAACCATAAACACAATGTAGATAACTAACACTAAAGACACAATGTAGATAACTAACACTATGGACACAATGTTGATAACTAACACTGGAGACACAATGTAGATAACAAACACTATATACACAATATAGATAACTAACACTATGGACACATTGTAGATAACTAAAACCATAAACACAATGTAGATAACTAACACTATAGACACAACGTGGATATCTAACACTATGGACCCAATCTAGATAACTAACACTGGAGACACAATGTGGATAACACTATGGACACAATGTAGATAACACCATGGACACAATGTAGATAACTAACTTATAGACACAATATAGATAACTAACACTATGGACACAATATAGATAACTAACACTGGAGACACATTGTGGATAACACTATGGACACATTGTAGATAACTAACACTGTGGACACAACGTAGATAACTAACACTATAGACACTATGTAGATAACTAAACACTACAGACACAATGTAGATACTTGAACACTATGGACACAATATAGATAACTAACACTATAGACACAATGTAGATAACTAACACTATATACACAATGTAGATTTATTTATTTATTGATAAAATTATGTCATGTACCTAAATACTGTATATAGAACAATTTAGTCACCCTTAACACATAAGAGTTAAGAAGCTCCAGAAGTTCAAGTTTTAACTCACAGTCTCCGTTTTGGGGCCCGGTAACTAACTTAATGAAGTATTCATTAAGCAGTGTGTACAGGGAGAGAGTAGGGAGTTTTATGTCAACAAGGCCCACATCCGAGCTCTGGTTGCAAGGCTTTCTCTGTGCCCCCAGTCACCTGTATCCTATGGAAGCCACACATTAACCCCTGATGCTCCTCAGGGTTCAGTTTAGATAACGCCATAGAAATAGAATGTACTACAGTCAGATATTATATACTCAGACATGGTCTGAGGGGCTTTGTCTATTCTAGTCCGATCTATTTCTATGGATAATCCCAGGAGGAGAGGTTTGAAACAACACCATGTTCTTTCATCATTGTTGAAATGCTGCAATGGAAGAGCTGGAGAACGTATCTCGATCACTCTGCCCCCTGGCATCCACCACGATGACACATTAAATTACTGACAACAGCAGCATCCACATATCCATCATATCTCTCCACACAACCTCACAGCAGATTTACTGCCATTTCAGTTTAAAACCCCATGCATTCTTGGAACTGGTTCAAGGAACAGAACTGAAAATCTGCATAAGAACAGAAATGGAACCGTACAAAGTGATCCATACTGTTCTGAACAGAACCGTCTTTTTCATTCCAGGCATTTTTTTTCAGACCCACAAAAAAAATGCAACAAAGCACTAAGCAAAGCCCTCACTCTGTCACTCAGTAACTTATTCCAGTGTCTGCCTGTCAGCTGAAAAGCTTTGCCCCGTGTGTAGGCTCCATGCCCCTCCCCCTCTGAAGCACAGGCTACTGACCAGACATTACAATTATTATTCAGTAAATAGGAAGAGCGATGATTTATTAGCTTGAGAAGAACGGATTCACCTTTTGAAATGCTAGTTAAGGATACTACAGGCCCAGTTACCATGTTTCATGTTGGATTTATTAACTACAAAAGGAAGTGTTTTTAGTTCAAATCAAATCTTATTTTGTCACATACACATGGTTAGCAGATGTTAATGTGAGTGTAGTGAAATGCTTTTGCTTCTAGTTCGGCAATGCAGTAATAACCAACGAGTAATCTAACCTAACAATTTCACAACAACTACCTTATACACACAAGTGTAAAGGGATGAAGAATATGTACATAAAGATATATGAATGAGTGATGGTATAGAATGGCATAGGCAAGATGCAGTAGGTGGTATCTAGTACAGTATATACATATGAGATGAGCAATGCAGGGCATGTAAACATTATATTAAGTGGTATTGTTTAAAGTGGCTAGTGATACATTTTTTACATACATTTTCCATTATTAAAGTGACTGGAGTTGCTCTGCACACACAAGCGTGTTAGCTAGCTATTCAACGTTCCTCCATAGAAGCCGCTCCTCTTAGGTATAATTCTGTGGACCTAATTCAGGTAACGGGTTATAACAAGATGCCCAGAGTAACCGGTGTGAAATGGCTAGCTAGTTAGCAGGGTGAGAGCTAATAGCGTTTCAATTGGTGACGTCCCTCGCTCTGAGACCTCGAAGTAGTTGTTCCCCTTTGCTCTGCAAGGGCCGTGGCTTTTGTGGAGCGATGGGTACGATGCTTCGTGGGAGGTAGTTGTTGATGTACGCAGAGGGTCCCTGGTTCGGGCCCAGGTAGGGGCGAGGAGAAGGACGGAAGCTACCCTTTAACACTACAAGCCTCCTCCTCAACCCCTTCTTGCTCTCTCCTCACCTGAAAAACTTCAGTTGCGTCTTGCTCCATAGACTACACTTGTGTGTCCATCATGCATCTGAACAACTAGCTTGCCGGCTTCATCTGCACTGATTGGTCTAAACAACTAGCTGACCTCCATCTGCACTGATTGGTCTAAACAACTAGCTTGCCGGCTTCATTAATAAGTAATTTAATGAGATAAATGTAAACAACTGTTGATTTCGGGTTAAAAAAGGAACAGAAAGGAACGATATAAACCGGTACTCTGTTTCGTTTTTCAAACCGGTTCATAACATTATTTTTTTTGGTTGGAACAGTGGAACGTAAAAGCTTTTTATGGGGGGTTCTGTTCAGAACAAAACGATTGGAAAATAATTTCAGTTCCATCCCTTGCTGCTATAAAATTGATAGTGCTGTGTTATAATCCCAAAAGATGGACACTTCAAGATATCCTTTACATCATACATACAGGACTTGGAGGAAATCAGAGGATCATACTACAAAGTCTATCCTATGAAATAGTTTTTTGTCTAACTCAGCTAATGCCTAATATCAACTGTTCAATCAGGATGTGGAATGTGTCTACAACTGTGTGACATGCTGCCCAAATAGCTAACATCTCAACACTTCAATAACAGTATGTTGAACTGATGAGAAATTAGAAAACATCTACTTCAACATGGCTAGTAAATTTGACAGGGACTCTCTCTCTCTCTCTGTTTTACCTTGAGCATCTCTTTATACTTCCCCATCTCAGAGTGGGCGGTGATGAGACAGCCCAGCACTCTGAACTTCCCCCCGGGGTCTGAGGTCTTCTCCAGCACCTTGGTCCAGACATGCAGGGCTTTGTCAGTCTGATTGGCCTGGTACAGCTTTAAGCCTTTCTCTACCTGCTGCTTGGTTTGGTCCTGGCCCATCTCTGCTACAAGGAGGTGCCTCATAAAAATATTCATCCGTTTAGGTGTTGTTTGGCTTTCAGTGGAGGACCAAGAAAGTAGATCCTTGCCCATGTACAGTGAGTTACGTTAAGAAAGTAGTTCCTTGCCCATGTACAGTGGGTTATGTTAAGAAAGTAGATCCTTGCCCATGTACAGTGAGTTACATTAAGAAAGATCTGGTCAGTAAAGATGTAACGATCTAGATCCTCTGACGTCTGCCTATGTGGTAAGGATCCTCTAACTAAGGATCTCTCTGATCCAGATTCTCTGATCGTTCGTCTATCCAGTAGGTACTAGGCCTCTCTCTCTGATCCAGTAGGTCTCTATATCTCTCTCTCTGATCCAGTAGGTCTCTATATCTCTCTCTCTGATCCAGTAGGTCTCTATATCTCTCTCTCTGATCCAGTAGGTCTCTATATCTCTCTCTCTCTGATCCAGTAGGTCTCTATATCGCTCTCTCTGATCCAGTACTCTGATCCAGTAGGTCTCTATATCGCTCTCTCTGATCCAACTCTCAGCTCCGGCAGGCGACGGGTCAGGATGACTGGGAGGAAACTGGATCCAGGACTTTAAAGGACCAGCCAACTAACACCTTCATACCTAATCACGTTGAGGACGAGGCGAAAGGAAAACCAAACGTGTCCCTCCCCTACTTCCTCGATCCAACAGTAACACCTTTAAGAGTTCACAGTTCACTTCCCGAAGAAATTCTGCTTTCGAAAAACGCTGCAGAAACACGTCTCCCTGCGAAGTGCTGGCAGCGGTATCCAGAATATCTGCTCCCTCCGCACCCCTGTGAAAGGAATGTCCAGCGCCCCAGTGCCCCCCCCTTCCCTGTCCCTGGGCTGGCGCTGCAGCAGATGTCCCTGTCACTCTGGACCATGTGTCACTATAGGAATCCTGCTCTGTCCTCTGTTCACAGATCCAAGGTCCCGATAGGAGACGCTACACCCTCCTCACAGAAAGACCTCAACCTTTCATCCAAACTCTGACTGAAGTTAAAACGTTACCTCCACATCCCAGCCGTCAGAAAATGCATAGAGCTACACCCAGAAATGGATCTGAACTGGGCATCTCACTCAAACCGTGGGGAGGGGGGTCTGAACTGGGCATCTCACTCAAACCGTGGGGAGGGGGGGTCTGACCTGGGCATCTCACTCAAACCGTGGGGAGGGGGGGGTCTGAACTGGGCATCTCTCCTCAAACCGTGGGGAGGGGGTCTGAACTGGGCATCTCACTCAAACCGTGGGGAGGGGGGGTCTGAACTGGGCATCTCACTCAAACCGTGGGGGGGGGGTCTGAACTGGGCATCTCACTCAAACCGTGGGGAGGGGGGGGGGGTAAAACCGTGGGGAGGAACTGGGCATCTCACTCAAACCGTGGGGAGGGGGGTCTGAACTGGGCATCTCACTCAAACCGTGGGGAGGGGGGGTCTGAACTGGGCATCTCACTCAAACCGTGGGGAGGGGGTCTGAACTGGGCATCTCACTCAAACCGTGGGGAGGGGGTCTGAACTGGGCATCTCACTCAAACCGTGGGAACCGACTGGGGGCCGGGGGAGGGGGGTCTGAACTGGGCATCTCACTCAAACCGTGGGGAGGGGGGTCTGAACTGGGCATCTCACTCAAGCCGTGGGGAGGGGGGGGTGAACTGCATCTCACTCAAACTGGGGAGGGGGGGTCAACTGGGCATCTCACTCAAACCGTGGGGGGGGTCTGAATCCGGGCATTCACTCAAACCGTGGGGAGGTGAACTGGGCATTCCACTCAAACCAAACTGGGCATCTCACTCAAACCGTGGGGGAGGGGGGGGCTGGCTGGGCATCTCACTCAAACCGTGGGGGTGGGTCTAGTGGACTGGGCATCTCACTCAAACCGTGGGGAGGGGGGCCACTGAACTGGGCATCTCACTCAAACCGTGGGGGAGGGGGTCTGAACTCACCCTGGCATGTCAGCAACTGATGGTCAGAATGGGCATTCACAAACCGTGGGGACTGAATATTACTCAAACCTGGGGGGGGGGGTCTGAACAGCATCTCCTTAAACACATCGATGGGATCACTCAAACCGTGGGGAGAGCCTTGGCATCTCACCAAACCGTGGGGAGTGTCTGCCTGGTTTATTCTACACATTTAGTTGAAGGTAATTCCCCATATGGAGTTTCACTTTCAAACAAACTACTTAGTGGCAACTGATCAATCATTCCAGGTGGGATGGACTGGGGGCACACTGGAGCCACTACAACCTGCACTTTAATCACCCTGGTTCAGCAACTGATTAGAATAGTTCACAAAGTCCGACATATTACTGGCCTTGGGTTTCAGTTGAACAGCCTCCTTAAACACATCGATGGGATCACTCAGAGCCTTGGCCTGCCCAGTGTAGTGTCTGCCTGTGTTTATTCTATATATTTATAAAAATGCATAATAAATCTGGCTGTGACTGGTCAATAGTTACTCAGCGGGTGGGCAAACACAGGAGGATTCTGGGGGCAAAACAGGAGGTTCTGGGGGCATTAACTTTAAAATGCAGGAGGATTCTGGGGGCAAAAACAGGAGGATTCTGGGGCAAACACAGGAGTGGATTCTGGGGGCAAACACAGGAGGATTCTGGGGGCAAACACAGGAGGATTCTGGGGAAACACAGGAGGATTCTGGGGCAAGGACACAGGAGGATTCTGGGGGCAACCACAGGAGGATTCTGGGGGCAAACACAGGAGGATTCTGGGGGCAAACACAGGAGGATTCTGGGGGCAAACACAGGAGGATTCTGGGGGCAAACACAGGAGGATTCTGGGGGCAAACACAGGAGGATTCTGGGGGCAAACACAGGAGGATTCTGGGGGCAAACACAGGAGGATTCTGGGGGCAACACAGGAGGATTCTGGGGGAAACACAGGAGGATTCTGGGGGCAAACACAGGAGGATTCTGGGGGCAAACACAGGAGGATTCTGGGGGAAACACAGGAGGATTCTGGGGGAAACACAGGAGGATTCTGGGGGCAAACACAGGAGGATTCTGGGGGCAAACACAGGAGGATTATGGGGGCAACCACAGGAGCCCGCTTTCAATGTTCAGAATACACCACAGAGCAAAATTTAGTCACAGAGGATCGATAGTTTCTCAAAAATAACTGTGGATTAAATGTGATCACAAGCACATACAGGAAACTGCCAAAATGAAGGATTACCCAACATAGTGTCTTAAAGGGTGCTGGGACACAGTGAGCTGCCAGAACAGCTTCAATACTCCTTGACATAGATTCTTCAAGTGGACCTAAACCACTTCAGGATTTAAAAATTTTAAATAATGATTATTTAACCTTTATTTAACTAGGCAAGTCAGTTAAGAACAAATTCTTATTTACAATGACAGCCTACCAAAAGGCAAAAGGCCTCCTGTGGGGACGGGGGCTGGGATAAACAATAAATAATAATAATATAGGATTAAACACACATCACAACAAGAGAGAACACAACACTACATAAAGTGAGACCTAAGACAACAACATAGCATGGCAGCAACACAACATGACAACACAGCATGGTAGCAACACAACATGACAACACAGCATGGTAGCAACACAACATGACAACACAGCATGGTAGCAACACAACATGGTAGCAACACAACATGGTACCAACACAACATGGTACCAACACAACATGGTAGCAACACAACATGGTAGCAACACAACATGGTAGCAACATGGTACCAACACAACATGGTACACAACATGGTAGCAACACAACATGGTAGCAACAACAACATGGTAGCAACACAACATGGTAGCAACACAACATGGTAGCAACACAACATGGTACCAACACAACATGGTAGCAACACAACATGGTAGCAACACAACATGGTACCAACACAACATGGTAGCAACACAACATGGTAGCAACACAACATGGTAGCAACACAACATGGTACAAACATTATTAGCCACAGACAAGAGCACAAAGGTCCAGAAGGTAGAGACAACAATACATCACACAAAGCAGACACAACTGTCAGCAAGAGTGTCCATGATTGAGTCTTTGAATGAAGAGATGGAGATCAAACTGTCTCGTTTGAGTGTTTCTTTCAGCTCGTTCCAGTCGCCAGCTGCAGTGAACTGAAAAGAGGAGCGACCCAGGGATGTGTGTGCTTTGTGGACCTTTAACAGAATGGGACTGGCAGAACGGGTGTTGTATGTGGAGGATGAGGGCTGCAGTAGATATCTCAGATAGGGGTAGAGTGAGGCCAATGAGGGGTGCTTAAATAAGCATCAACCAGTGGGTTGGAGGAGTATAGAGTGCAGTGATGTGTCCTATAAGGAGCATTGGTGGCAAATCTGATGGCCGAATGGTAGAGAACATCTAGCTGCTCGAGAGCACCCTTACCTGCCGATCTTTAAATTACATCTCCGTAATCTAGCATGGGTAGGATGGTCATCTGAGTCAGGGTTAGTTTGAAAATACACCCAGACCATAACCTATTATTTGTAGCCATCATTTACTCAACTGTTACCTTTATTTTGGCAGTTACCAGTTGGATCAGCATGATTATCAGTTGGCTCAGCATGATTACCTGTTGGACCAGCATGATTACCTGTTGGACCAGCATGATTACCTGTTGGACCAGCATGATTACCTGTTGGACCAGCATGATTATCAGTTACCAGTTGGCCCAGCATGATTACCAGTTGGACCAGCATGATTACCTGTTGGACCAGCATGATTATCAGTTACCAGTTGGCCCAGCATGATTACCTGTTGGACCAGCTTGATTATCAGTTACCAGTTGGACCAGCATGATTATCAGTTACCAGTTGGCCCAGCATGATTACCAGTTGGACCAGCATAATTATCAGTTACCAGTTGGACCAGCATGATTATCAGTTACCAGTTGGCCCAGCATGATTACCAGTTGGACCAGCATGATTATCAGTTACCAGTTGGCCCAGCATGATTACCAGTTGGACCAGCATAATTAGCAGTTACCAGTTGGACCAGCATGATTATCAGTTATCAGTTGGCCCAGCATGATTACCAGTTGGACCAGCATAATTAGCAGTTACCAGTTGGACCAGCATGATTATCAGTTACCAGTTGGCCCAGCATGATTACCAGTTGGACCAGCATGATTATCAGTTACCAGTTGGCCCAGCATGATTACCAGTTGGACCAGCATGATTATAAGTTACCAGTTGGACCAGCATGATTATCAGTTACCAGTTGGACCAGCATGATTATCAGTTACCAGTTGGACCAGCATGATTACCAGTTGGCCCAGCATGATTGGGTACACTATATTTCTATGGCTGCTAGTCTTGACTTGAATGGGAACTGCCATCTATGGGTTATATTTCTATGGCTGCCAGTCTTGACTTGAATGGGAACTGCCATCTATGGATTATATTTCAGTGGCTGCTAGTCTTGACTTGAATGGGAACTGCCATCTATGGGTTATATTTCTATGGTTGGTTGCGGCTGTCTGTTTGCCTTTTGCAAATGTCTAAATACAATGGCCTAGAAGGCCAGCATCCCGGAGTCGCCTCTTCACTGTTGAAGTTGAGACTGGTGTTTTGATATACTTGTCCTCAGTGCAGGACATGTTGAGTGCCCTTCTCTATAAGCATGCTGAAAGTATGTTATTAATTTGTTTACAGAGAAATTGCATTGTATTTGGTCAAACTTTTTTTTCAACAGTTTGCTTAGAGCTGGCAGCAAGCTGATAGATCTGCTGTCAGAATCAGTAAAGGCCGGTTTACCACTCTGAGTAGCAGAATGACTTTGACTTCCCAACAGGCCTGAGGACAGACAAAAGCAACCATATGGCTTCAGCAAAGTAAACAGAAAATATAACTAGATAGCTAGAACAACAATGACTAGATACGGATTCTAATTCAAACACAATGTGTCAAAAAGAAAAGTGGACCAAGGCACTCTTCATATAATTCATTAAAATGTGTTGATTTGTATGACAAGTTCAATGGAACTACTCTGCTGAACTCTACTCTATGGTACTGAACTCTACTGAACTACTGTACTCTACTATACTGTACTGTACTCTACTCTGTTCTAATCTACTGTACTGTGTTCTACTGTACTGTGTTCTACTATACTGTGTTCTACTCTACAGTACTGTGTTCTACTCTGCTGTGTTATGCTGTACTGTGTTCTACTCTACTGTGTTCTACTGTACTGTGTTCTACTCAACTGTGCTGTGTTCTACTGTACTGTGTTCTACTCTGCTGTACTGTGTTGTACTATACTGTGTTCTACTGTACTGTTTTCTACTATACTGTGTTCTACTGTATTGTGTTCTACTTTACTCTCTTCTAATGTGTTTTACTCTACTGTGTTTTACTCTACTGTGTTCTACTCTACTGTACTGTGTTCTACTTTGTTCTACTCTACTGTGTTCTACTCTACTGTGTTTTACTCTACTGTACTGTGTTCTACTCTACTTTACTGTGTTATACTATACTGTGTTCTACTCTTGTGTGTTCTACTCCATTGTACTGTGTTCTACTCTACTGTGTTCTACTGTACTGTGTTCTTCTCTAGTGTGTTGTATTGTACTGTGTTCTACTGTACTGTGTTCTACTGTACTGTACTGTGTTCTACTCTAATGTACTGTGTTCTACTCTACTGTACTGTGCTCTACTCTAATGTACTGTGTTCTACTGTACTGCATTCTACTCTTCTGTGTTCTACTCTACTGTACTGTGTTCTACTCTACTGTACTGTACTGTGTTCTACTCTAATGTACTGTGTTCTACTGTACTGTGTTCTACTCTACTGTACTGTGTTCTACTCTTCTGTGTTCTACTCTACTGTACTGTACTGTGTTCTACTCTAATGTACTGTGTTCTACTGTACTGTGTTCTACTCTACTGTACTGTGTTCTACTCTTCTGTGTTCTACTCTACTGTACTGTGTTCTACTCTACTGTACTGTGTTCTACTCTACTGTACTGTGTTCTACTCTTCTGTGTTCTACTCTACTCAATCAATCAATCATATCAAATGTATTTATAAAGCCCTATTAACATCAGCCGTTGTCACAAAGTGCTTATACAGAAACCCAGCCTAAAACCCCAAACAGCAAGCAATGCAGATGTAGAAGCACGGTGCCTCGGAAAAACTCCCTAGAAATGCCAGAACCTAGGAAGAAACCTAGAGAGGAACCATACTATTTAACCAGGTAGGCTAGTTGAGCAGACTTGTTTTCGTGTTGCTGTGCGTTTTGTTGACAACCTTACTTTGCTACCTGACAACTTTACGGTTTTTACTTTTTAATTACCGTTTATATTTGTAGTTTTTCCCTCATTCAACTTTTTCACTCCGGACGCTTTATCTGGCCATGGTTCGTCAGGACCTCCACCAGCCAACCAGTAGTAACATTAATGCTGTCTAATTGCAGTCGCTGTACTCATAATATACAGGAGAACGATCGCCTTATGGCGAGGATAGCTGTGCTGCAAGCCCAGCTTCAGACGCAATCGTTAGCAAGGGCAATTTCAGTGTAGGAAAGGATGAAACAGCATCTGTGCCACCAGTGAGAACAGATAGTAACGTTAGTATAAATCCCCTCCATTGGACAACTTTCTCATGGCTTCCCGCAGCCGGACAACTTTCTCATGGCTTCTGGAGGCACGGCCCCGCAGCCGGACAACTTTCTCATGGCTTCTGGAGCACGGCCCCCACAGCGGGACAACTTTCTCATGGCTTCTGGAGGCACGGTGTCGCTCATTCAGCCTGGAGAAACTTTCAACCTGATGCTGTAGGAAATCAACCGGTGTCGCTCATTCAGCTGACAGAAACTTTCGAGTCGGAGTCTGAGGCCGAGCTCTTCTCTGGTCTCTACTCCTCCCGTTATGCGGTCTGAGACGCCAAAGCTTCCCACCATTAGCTCTGACAAGTTGAAAACACTAGTCATTGGCAACTCCATTGCCCAGTATTAGACTTAAAACAAATCATCCAGCGATCATACACTGTTTACCAGGGGGCAGGGCTACCGACGTTAAGGCTAATCTGAAGATGGTGCTGGCTAAAGCTAAAACTGGCGAGTGTAGAGAGTATAGAGATATTGTTATCCACGTCGTCACCAACGATGTTAGGATGAAACAGTCAGAGATCACCAAGCACAACATAGCTTCAGCGTGTAAATCATCTAGAAAGATGTGTCGGCATCGAGTAATTGTCTCTGGCCCCCTCCCAGTTAGGGGGAGTGATGAGCTCTACAGCAGAGTCTCACAACTCAATCGCTGGTTGAAAACTGTTTTCTGCCCCTCCCAAAAGATAGAATTTGTAGATAATTGGCCCTCTTTCTGGGACTCACCCACAAACAGGACCAAGCCTAGCCTGTTGAGGAGTGACGGACTCCATCCTAGCTGGAGGGGTGCTCTCATCGTATCTATGAACATAGACAGGGCTCTAACTCCTCTAGTTCCACAATGAGACAGGGTTCAGGCCAGGCAGCAGGCTGTTAGTCAGACTGCCAGCTTAGTGGAGTCTGCCACTAGCACAGTCTGTGTAGTCAGCTCAGCTATCCCCATTGAGACCATGTCTGTGCCTCGACCTAGGTTGGCCAAAACTAAACATGGCCGTGTTTGCCTGAGCAATCTCACTGGAATAAAGACCTAATCTATTCATGCCATTATGGAAAGAGATCGTGATACCTCACATCTCAATATAGGGCTACTTAATGTTAGATCCCTCACTTACAAGGCAGTTATAGTCAATTAACTAATCACTGATCATAATCTTGATGTGATTGGCCTGACTGAAACATGGCTTAAGCCTGATGAATTTACTGTGTTAAATGATGCCTCACCTCCTGGCTACACTAGTGACCATATCTCCCACGCATCCCGCAAAGGCGGAGGTGTTGCTAACATTTACGATAACAAATTTCAATTTACAAGAAGAAAAATTACGTTTTCGTCTTTTGAGCTTCGAGTCATGAAATCTATGCAGCCTACTCAATCACTTTTTATAGCTACTGTTTACAGGCCTCCTGGGCCATATACAGTGTTCCTCATTGAGTTCCCTGAATTCCTATTGGACCTTGTAGTCATAGCAGATAATATTCTAATCTTTGGTGACTTTAATATTCACATGGAAAAGTCCACAGACCCACTCCAAAAGGCTTTCAGAGCCATCATCGACTCAATGGGTTTTGTCCAACATGTCTCTGGACCTACTCACTGTCACAGTCATACTCTGGGCCTAGTTTTGTCCCATGGAATAAAGGTTGTGGATCTTAATGTTTTTCCTCATAATCCTGGACTATTGGACCACCATTTTATTATGTTTGCAATCGCAACAAAAAATCTGCTCAGACCCCAACCAAGGAGCATCAAAAGTCGTGCTATAAATTCTCAGACAATACAAAGATTCCTTGATGCCCTTCCAGACCCCCTCTGCCTACCCAAGGACATCAGAGGACAAAAATCAGTTAACCACCTAACTGAGGAACTCAATTTAACCTTGCACAATACCCTAGATGCAGTTGCATCCCTAAAAACTAAAAACATTTGTCATAAGAAACTAGCTCCCTGGTATACAGAAAATACCCAAGCTCTGAAGCAAGCTTCCAGAAAATTGGAACGGAAATGGCACCACACCAAACTGGAAGTCTTCCGAGGAGCATGGAAAGACAGTACTGTGCAGTACCGAAGAGCCCTCACTGCTGCTCAATCATCCTATTTTTCCAACTTAATTGAGGAAAATAACAACAATCCAAAATGTATTTTTGATACTGTCGCAAAGCTAACTAAAAAGCATCATTCCTCAGGATGGCTTTCAGCGGTAATAAATTCATGAACTTCTTTGAGGAAAAGATAGTGATCATTAGAAAGCAAATTACGGACTCTTCTTTAAATCTGTGTATTCCTCCAAAGCTCAGTTGTCCTGAGTCTGCACAACTCTTCCAGGACCTAGGATCAAGGGAGACACTCAAGTGTTTTAGTACTATATCTCTTGACAAAATGATGAAAATAATCTTGGCCTCTAAACCTTCAAGCTGCATACTGGACCCTATTCCAACTAAACTACTGAAAGAGCTGCTTCCTGTGCTTGGCCCTCCTATGTTGAACATAATAAACGGCTCTCTGTCCACTGGATGTGTACCAAACTCACTAAAAGTGGCAGTAATATAGCCTCTCTTGAAAAAGCTAAACCTTAACCCAGAAAATATTTTAAAAAACTATCTGCCTATATCAAATCTTCCATTCCTCTCAAAAATGTTAGAAAAAGCTTTTTCGCAGCAACTCACTGCCTTCCTGAAGACAAACAATGTATACGAAATGCTTCAGTCTGGTTTTAGACCCCATCATAGCACTGAGACTGCACTCATGTAGGTGGTAAATGACCTTTTAATGGCGTCAGACCGATTGCTCTGCATTTGTCCTCGTGCTCCTAGACCATAGTGCTGCTTTTGATACCATCGATCACCACATTCTTTTGGAGGGATTGGAAACCCAAATTGGACTACACGGACAAGTTCTGGCCTGGTTTAGATCTTATCTGTCGGAAAGATATCAGTTTGTCTCTGTGAATGGTTTGTCCTCTGACAAATCAACTGTAAATTTCGGTGTTCCTCAAGGTTCCGTTTTAACCACTATTGTTTTCACTATATATTTTAGCTCTTGGGGATGTCATTCGAAAACATAATGTTAACTTTCACTGCTATGCGGATGCAAAGCCCCAAAATTGCCTCGCTAGAAGCCTGTGTTTCAGGCATAAGGAAGTGGATGGCTGCAAACTTTCTACTTTTAAACTCGGACAAAACAGAGATGCTTGTTCTAGGTCCCAAGAAACAAAGAGATCTTCTGTTGAATCTGACAATTAATCTTGATGGTTGTACATTCGTCTCAAATAAAACTGTGAAGGACCTCAGCGTTACTCTGGACCCTGTTCTCTCTTTTGACGAACATATCAAGACTGCTTCAAGGACAGCTTTTTTCCATCTACGTAACATTGCAAAAATCAGAAACTTTCTGTCCAAAAATGATGCAGAAAAATTCATCCATGCTTTTGTTACTTCTAGATTAGACTACTACAATGCTCTACTTTCCGGCTACCTGGATAAAGCACTAAATAAACTTCAGTTAGTGCTATGAGTCAGAAACATTTATTCTGACAAAATGGAGTACAAAATTTAAATAGGATTATTTCGGTCTTAAAGTCAATCTCATCCAGAACAGAGTTTTGTACCAGAGTACATCACAACGTAAAGGTTAAGTTAATTTAAAACCTGCCCACATCTGGTGTAACAGTGCCTCTCCTTGCCTCGAACCAGAATCCTCTGCACACATTGACAACAGCCACCCACGAAGCATCGTTACCCATTGCGCCAAAAAGCCGCGGCCCTTACAGAGCAAAGGGAGATTACTACTTCAATATCTCAGAGCGAGTGATGTCACCCGATTGAAACGCTATTAGCACGTACCACCGCTAACTACCTAGCCATTTCACATCGGTAACACTGGAAGCACAGAAGTAATTATCAAGTCAGAGTGCAGCTGCTAGCAACCCGATTGTAACAGGTTTGATAAAGAACTGATACAGGTGTGATAAAGGACTGATACAGGTAACAGGTTTGATAAAGGACTGATACAGGTAACAGGTTTAATAAAGGACTGATACAGGTAACAGGTTTGATAAAGGACTGATACAGGTAACAGGTTTAATAAAGGACTGATACAGGTAACAGGTTTGATAAAGGACTGATACAGGTAACAGGTTTGGTAAAGGGCTGATACAGGTAACAGGTTTGATAAAGGACTGATACAGGTAACAGGTTTGATAAAGGACTGATACAGGTAACAGGTTTGATAAAGGACTGATACAGGTAACAGGTTTGATAAAGGACTGATACAGGTTTGATAACGTACTGGTACAGGTAACAGATTTGATAAAGGACTGATACAGGTAACAGGTTTGATAAAGAACTGATACAGGTGTAATAAAGGACTGATACAGGTTTGATAATGACTGATAGGACTGATAAGGTGTTTGATAAAGAACTGATACAGGTAACACTGATACAGGTAACAGGTTTGATAAAGGACTGATACAGGTAACAGGTTTGATACAGGTAACAGGTTTAATAAAGGACTGATAACAGGTTTAATAAAGGACAGATGATACAGGTTTAATAAAGGACTGATACAGGTTTGATAAAGGACTGATACAGGTAACAGGTTTAATAAAGGACTGATACAGGTAACAGGTTTGATAAAGGACTGATACAGGTTTAATAAAGGACTGATACAGGTAACAGGTTTAATAAACAGGTTTGATAAAGGACTGATACAGGTAACAGGTTTAATAAAGGTAACAGGTTTGATAAAGGACTGATACAGGTAACAGGTTTAATAAGGACTGATAGAGGTAACAGGTTTAATAAAGGACTGATACAGGTTTGATAAAGGACTGATACAGGTTTGATAAAGGACAGATACAGGTAACAAGTTTGATAAAGGACTGATACAGGTAACAGGTTTGATAAAGGACTGATACAGGTTTGATAAAGGACTGATACAGGTAACAGGTTTAATAAAGGACTGATAGAGGTAACAGGTTTAATAAAGGACTGATACAGGTTTAATAAAGGACTGATACAGGTTTGATAAAGGACTGATACAGGTAACAAGTTTGATAAAGGACTGATACAGGTAACAGGTTTGATAAAGGACTGATACAGGTTTGATAAAGGACTGATACAGGTAACAGGTTTGATAAAGGGCTGATACAGGTAACAGGTTTGATAAAGAACTGATACAGGTAACAGGTTTGATAAAGGACTGATACAGGTAACAGGTTTGATAAAGAACTGATACAGGTAACAGGTTTAATAACAGACTGATACAGGTAACAGGTTTGATAAAGAACTGATACAGGTAACAGGTTTGATAAAGGACTGATACAGGTAACAGGTTTGGTAAAGGACTGATACAGGTAACAGGTTTGATAAAGGGCTGATAGGGGTAACAGGTTTGATAAAGAACTGATACAGGTTTGATAAAGGACTGATGCAGGTAACAGGTTTGATAAAGGACTGATACAGGTAACAGGTTTGACAAAGGACTGATACAGGTAACAGGTTTGATAAAGAACTGATACAGGTAACAGGTTTGATAAAGAACTGATACAGGTAACAGGTTTGATAAAGAACTGATACAGGTAACAGGTTTGATAAAGGACTGATGCAGGTAACAGGTTTGATAAAGAACTGATACAGGTTTGATAAAGGACTGATGCAGGTAACAGGTTTGATAAAGAACTGATACAGGTAACAGGTTTGATAAAGAACTGATACAGGTTTGATAAAGGACTGATGCAGGTAACAGGTTTGATAAAGGACTGATACAGGTAACAGGTTTAATAACAGACTGATACAGGTAACAGGTTTGATAAAGGACTGATACAGGTAACAGGTTTAATAAAGGACTGATACAGGTTTGATAAAGGACTGATACAGGTAACAGGTTTAATAAAGGACTGATAGAGGTAACAGGTTTAATAAAGGACTGATACAGGTTTAATAAAGGACTGATACAGGTTTGATAAAGGACAGATACAGGTAACAAGTTTGATAAAGGACTGATACAGGTAACAGGTTTGATAAAGGACTGATACAGGTTTGATAAAGGACTGATACAGGTAACAGGTTTGATAAAGGGCTGATACAGGTAACAGATTTGATAAAGGGCTGATACAGGTAACAGATTTGATAAAGGGCTGATACAGGTAACAGGTTTGATAAAGGACTGATACAGGTAACAAGTTTGATAAAGGACTGATACGGGTAACAGGTTTGATAAAGGACTGATACAGGTAACAGGTTTGATAACGAACTGATACAGGTAACAGGTTTGATAAAGAACTGATACAGGTTTGATAAAGGACTGATGCAGGTAACAGGTTTGATGAAGAACTGATACAGGTAACAGGTTTGATAAAGGACTGATACGGGTAACAGGTTTGATAAAGGACTGATACAGGTAACAGGTTTGATAAAGGACTGATACAGGTAACAGGTTTGATAAAGAACTGATACAGGTAACAGGTTTGATAAAGAACTGATACAGGTTTGATAAAGGACTGATGCAGGTAACAGGTTTGATGAAGAACTGATACAGGTAACAGGTTTGATAAAGGACTGATACAGGTAACAAGTTTGATAAAGGACTGATACGGGTAACAGGTTTGATAAAGGACTGATACAGGTAACAGGTTTGATAAAGGACTGATACAGATAACAGGTTTAATAACATACTGATACAGGTAACAGGTTTGATAAAGGACTGATACAGGTAACAGGTTTAATAAAGGACTGATACAGGTAACATGTTTAATAAAGAACTGATACAGGTTTGATAAAGGACTGATGCAGGTAACAGGTTTGATGAAGAACTGATACAGGTAACAGGTTTGATAAAGGACTGATACGGGTAACAGGTTTGATAAAGGACTGATACAGGTAACAGGTTTGATAAAGGACTGATACAGGTAACAGGTTTGATAAAGAACTGATACAGGTAACAGGTTTGATAAAGAACTGATACAGGTTTGATAAAGGACTGATGCAGGTAACAGGTTTGATGAAGAACTGATACAGGTAACAGGTTTGATAAAGGACTGATACAGGTAACAGGTTTGATAAAGGACTGATACAGGTAACAGGTTTGATAAAGCGACTGATACAGGTAACAGGTTTGATAAAGGACTGATACAGGTAACAGGTTTAATAAATACTGATACAGGTAACAGGTTTGATAAAGGACTGATACAGGTAACAGGTTTGATAAAGAACTGATACAGGTAACAGGTTTGATAAAGAACTGATACAGGTTTTGATAAAGGACTGACAGGTAACAGGTTTGATAAAGGACTGATACAGGTAACAGGTTTGATAAAGGACTGATACAGGTAACAGGTTTGATAAAGGACTATACAGGTAACAGGTTTAATAACATACTGATACAGGTAACAGGTTTGATAAAGGACTGATACAGGTAACAGGTTTGATAAAGGACTGATACAGGTAACAGGTTTGATAAAGACTGATACAGGTAACAGGTTTGATAAAGGACTGATACAGGTAACAGGTTTGATAAAGGACTGATACAGGTAACAGGTTTGATAAAGGACTGATACAGGTAACAGGTTTGATAAAGGACTGATGTGCAATAAATACAGGTAACATAAATTTGATAAAGCGCTGATACAGGTAACAGGTTTGTAAATAACTTGATTTGGGCTGATATAGGATAAAGGACAACAGGTTTGATAAAGGACTGATACAGGTAACAGGTTTGATAAAGGACTGATACAGGTAACAGGTTTGAGTAAAGGACTGATACAGGTAACAGGTTTGATAAAGCTGATACAGGTAACAGGTTGATAAACTGATACAGGTAACAGATTTGATAAAAGGACTGATACAGGTAACAGGTTTGATAAAAAGATATATCTGATACGGGTAACAGGTTTAATAACAGACCTATTTACAGTAGTAACAGGTTTGAAAAGGACATACAGGTTTAATAAAGAACTGATACAGGTCAGAGACTCCAGTCAAGTTATACTCTGTTCTCTCTGCTCCCACATGCAAGCAGTACCACTTCATCCCAACCTACATGTGCAAATGACATCCACTAACCTGTACCTCACACACATTGACTCAGTACCCTTTATATATATATATATATATATATTACTTATATATATATATATATATATGGGATCTAATGTGTTCTATTTTAGTTTATTTTATTTAGTAAATATTTTCTTTACTCTTTCTTGATTTGCATTATTGGTTAATTAAAACCTCTACAGGAGCGGTGAGTCTCCCACAAGACGGTTTATCTAACGAGGAAAGGGAAATGCGATGAGCATGAGGTTGAGCTAACGTAGACTAATGCGATGAGCATGAGGTTGAGCTAACGTAGGCTAATGCGATGAGGATGAGGTTGAGCTAACGAGACTCATGCATGAGCATGAGGTTGAGCTAACGTAGGCTAATGCAATTAGCATGAGGTTGTAGGTAACAAGAACATTTCCCAGGACAAAGATATATCTGATATAGGTGAGAAAGCTGAAAATCTTGTTAATCTAACTGCATTGTCCAATTTACAGTAGCTATTACTGTGAAATAATAACATGCTATTGTTTGAGGATAGGGCACAGGTATGAACTTGAAAAGCTATTAATAAACCAATTAGGCACATTTGGTCAGTCTTGATACAACATTTTGAACACAAATGCAATGGTTCTTTGGATCAGTCTAAGAATTTGCACATACACTGCTGTCATCTAGTGACCAAAATTGCACCTGGGCTGGAATAATATATTATGGCCTTTCTCTTGCATTTCAAAGATGATTGAACATTTTTTTTTTAAACCCATGTTTTTTTCTTTGTATTATCATTTTACCAGATCTAATGTGTTATATTTCACGGTCAGGTCTACATTCATTTCACATTTCCACAAACCTCAAAGTGTTTCCTTTCAAATGGTATCAAGAATATGCATATCCTTGCTTCAGGTCTTGAGTTACAGTTAGATTTGGGGATGTCATTTTAGGTGAAAATTCAAAAAAGGTCAGGTGGATCCTTAAGTCAGGCTTGTATTCAGCATTTCACGGTCAGGTCTACCTGATGTATTCAGCATTTCACGGTCAGGTCTACCTGTTGTATTCAGCATTTCACGGTCAGGTCTACCTGATGTATTCAGCATTTCACGGTCAGGTCTACCTGTTGTATTCAGCATTTCACGGTCAGGTCTACCTGATGTATTCAGCATTTCACGGTCAGGTCTACCTGTTGTATTCAGCATTTCACGGTCAGGTCTACCGGATGTATTCAGCATTTCACAGTCAGGTCTACCTGTTGTATTCAGCATATCACGGTCAGGTCTACCTGTTGTATTCAGCATTTCACGGTCAGGTCTACCTGTTGTATTCAGCATTTCACGGTCAGATCTACCTGTTGTATTCAGCATTTCACGGTAAGGTCTACCTGTTGTATTCAGCATTTCACGGTCAGGTCTACCTGTTGTATTCAGCATTTCACGGTCAGGTCTACCTGTTGTATTCAGCATTTCACGGTCAGGTCTACCTGTTGTATTCAGCATTTCACGGTCAGATCTACCTGATGTATTCAGCGGTAAGGTCAAAACCTGTTGTATGGAACAGGCCCAAAACATTGGGAGTGGAACAGGCCCAAACATTGGGAGTGGCACAGGCCCAAAATTGGGAGTGGCACAGGCCCAAAACATTGGGAGTGGCACAGGTCCAAAACATTGGGAGTGGCACAGGCCCAAAACATTGGGAGTGGCACAGGCCCAAAACATTAGGAGGGAACAGGCCCAAACATTGGGAGTGGCACAGGCCCAAAAACATTAGGAGTGGAACAGGTCCAAAACATTAGAGGGAACAGGCCCAAAACATTGGGAGTGGAACAGGCCCAAAACATTGGGAGTGGCACAGGCCCAAAACATTGGGAGGGAACAGGCCCAAAACATTGGGAGTGGTACAGGCCCAAAACATTGGGAGGCACAGGCCCAAAACATTAGGAGTGGAACAGGGCCCAAAACATTGGGAGTGGCACAGGCCCAAAACATTGGGAGTGGCACAGGCCCAAACATTAGGAGTGGAACAGGCCCAAAACATTGGGAGTGGCACAGGCCCAAAACATTGGGAGTGGCACAGGCCCAAAACATTGGGAGTGGCACAGGCCCAAAACATTGGGAGTGGAACAGGCCCAAAACATTAGGAGTGGAACAGGCCCAAAACATTAGGAGTGGAACAGGCCCAAAACATTAGGAGGAACAGGTCCAAAACATTGGGAGTGGAACAGGTCCAAAACATTGGGAGTGGAACAGGTCCAAAACATTGGGAGTGGGAACAGGCCCAAAACATTGGCCCAAAACATTGGGAGTGGAACAGGCCCAAAACATTGGGAGTGGCACAGGCCCAAAACATTGGGAGTGGAACAGGCCCAAAACATTAGGAGTGGAACAGGCCCAAAACATTAGGAGTGGAACAGGCCCAAAACATTAGGAGTGGAACAGGTCCAAAACATTGGGAGTGGAACAGGTCCAAAACATTGGGAGTGGAACAGGTCCAAAACATTGGGAGTGGAACAGGCCCAAAACATTGGGAGTGGAACAGGCCCAAAACATTGGGAGTGGCACAGGCCCAAAAGATGGGAGTGGCACAGGCCCAAAAGATGGGAGGGGAACAGGCCCAAACATTGGGAGTGGAACAGGCCCAAAACATTGGGGAGGGAACAGGCCCAAAACATTGGGAGTGGAACAGGCCCAAAACATTGGGAGGGCACAGGCCCAAAACATTGGTTGTGGAACAGGCCCAAAACATTGGGAGGGAACAGGCCCAAAACATTGGGAGTGGAACAGGCCCAAAACATTGGGAGTGGCACAGGCCCAAAACATTGGGAGTGGAACAGGCCCAAAACATTGGGAGTGGCACAGGCCCAAAACATTGGGAGGGCACAGGCCCAAAACATTGGGAGTGGAACAGGCCCAAAACATGGGAGTGGAACAGGCCCAAAACATTGGGAGTGGCACAGGCCCAAAACATGGGAGTGGCACAGGCCCAAAACATTGGGAGGGCACAGGCCCAAAACATTGAGTGGCACAGGCCCAAAACATTGGGAGGGCACAGGCCCAAACATTGGGAGTGGAACAGGCCCAAAACATGGGAGGGAACAGGCCCAAACATTGGGATTGGAACAGGCCCAAAACATTGGGAGTGGCACAGGCCCAAAACATTGGGAGGGAACAGGCCCAAAACATTGGGAGTGGCACAGGCCCAAACATTGGGAGGGAGTGGCACAGGCCCAAAACATTGGGAGTGGAACAGGCCCAAAACATTGGGAGTGGCACAGGCCCAAAAGATGGGAGTGGCACAGGCCCAAAACATTAGGAGGAACAGGCCCAAAACATTGGAGTGGAACAGGCCCAAAAGATGGGAGTGGCACAGGCCCAAAACATTGGGAGTGGAACAGGCCCAAAAAAGATGGCACAGGCCCAAAAGATGAAACAGGCCCAAAACATTGGGAGTGGAACAGGCCCAAAACATTGGGAGTGGCACAGGCCCAAAACATTGGGAGGGAACAGGTCCAAAACATTAGGAGTGGAACAGGCCCAAAACATTGGAGTGGCACAGGCCCAAAAGATGGGAGTGGCACAGGCCCAAAACATTGGGAGTGGAACAGGCCCAAAACATTGGGAGTGGAACAGGCCCAAAACATTAGGAGGGAACAGGCCCAAAACATTGGGAGGGAACAGGCCCAAAACATTGGGAGTGGCACAGGCCCAAAACATTGGGAGGGCACAGGCCCAAAACATTGGGAGTGGAACAGGCCCAAAACATTGGGAGTGGAACAGGCCCAAAACATTAGGAGGGAACAGGCCCAAACATTGGGAGTGGAACAGGCCCAAAACATTAGGAGTGGCACAGGCCCAAAACATTGGGAGTGGCACAGGCCCAAAAGATGGGAGTGGAACAGGCCCAAAACATTGGGAGTGGCACAGGCCCAAAAGATGGGAGTGGAACAGGCCCAAAACATTAGGAGTGGAACAGGCCCAAAAGATGGGAGTGGCACAGGCCCAAAACATTGGGAGTGGAACAGGCCCAAAACATTGGGAGTGGAACA
>NC_088233.1:3322374-3334319 GCF_036934945.1 Oncorhynchus masou masou
TAGCTGTCAGGTGAATGGTAGATATACTGTAGCTGTCAGAACGGTAGATATACTGTAGCTGTCAGGTGAATGGTAGATATACAGTAGCTGTCAGGTGAATGGTAGATATACAGTAGCTGTCAGGTGAATGGTAGATATACTGTAGCTGCCAGGTGAACGGTAGATAGGTGAATGTGTGGAGCAGGCCGTGTTGGTTCAGGTGAATGTGTGGAGCAGGCCGTGTTGGTTCATGTTATGGTGCGGAGCAGGCCCTGTTGGTTCAGGTGAATGTGTGGAGCAGGCCGTGTTGGTTCATGTTAAGGTGCGGAGCAGGCCCTGTTGGTTCAGGTGAATGTGTGGAGCAGGCCGTGTTGGTTCAGGTGAATGTGGAGCAGGCCCTGTTGGTTCATGTTAAGGTGTGGAGCAGGCCCTGTTGGTTCAGGTGAATGTGTGGAGCAGGCCCTGTTGGTTTAGGTTAAGGTGTGGAGCAGGCCGTGTTGGTTCATGTTAAGGTGTGGAGCAGACCGTGTTGGTTCAGGTTAAGGTGCGGTGCAGGCCGTGTGTACTCACCTCATGTGTAGAGTGATTTGTGACATGGAGGAGTTCCTGGTTCCTTGGAGTGATACTGAATAGCTGTTGACAAAACCGAAAATCATTATACAATGCAGTCACACAATATCTACCTGGTGTCATGTATTCCACAAAGTGTCATGTATTCCACATAGTGTCATGTATTCCACAAAGGGTCATGTATTCCACATAGGGTCATGTATTCCACATAGTGTCATGTATTCCACATAGTGTCATGTATTCCACAAAGTGTCATATTCCACAAAAGTGTCATGTATTCCACAAAGTGTCATATATTCCACATGGTGTCATGTATTCCACAAAGAGATTCATGTATTCCCATAGTGTCATGTATTCCACAAAGTGTCATGTATTCCACAAGTGTCATGTATTCCACAAAGTGTCATGTATTCCTGAAGTGTCATGTATTCCACAAAGTGTCATGTATTCCACAAAGTGTCATGTATTCCACAAAGTGTCATGTATTCCTCACAGTTTCATGTATTCCACAAAGTGTCATGTATTCCACAAAGTGTCATGTATTCCACATAGTGTCATGTATTCCCATAGTGTCATGTATTCCACAAGGGTCATGTATTCCACAAGTGTCATGTATTCCACAAAGTGTCATGTATTCCACATAGTGTCATGTATTCCACAGTGTCATGTATTCCACAAAGTGTCATGTATTCCACAAAGTGTCATGTATTCCACATAGGGAGCATGTATTCCAAAGTGTCATGTATTCCACATAGGGTCATGTATTCCACATAGTGTCATGTATTCCACATAGGTGTCATGTATTCCACATAGTGTCATGTATTCCACAAAGTGTCATGTATTCCACAAAGGGTCATGTATTCCACATCGGCTGTCATGTATTCCACAAAGGGTCATGTATTCCAGTTGGTGTCATGTATTCCACATAGTGTCATGTATTCCACAAAGTGTCATGTATTACAAAGTGTCATGTATTCCACATAGTGTCATGTATTCCACATAGTGTCATGTATTCCACATAGTGTCATGTATTCCACAAGTGTCATGTATTCCACAAAGTGTCTCTGTATTCCACATAGTGTCAGTATTCCACAAAGTGTCATTTATTCCACAGTTTCATGTATTCCACAAAGTGTCATGTATTCCACAAGTGTCATGTATTCCAGTGTGTCATGTATTCCACATCAGTGTCATGTATTCCACAAAGGGTCATGTATTCCACAAAGTGACATGTATTCCACAAAGGGTCATGTATTCCACAAAGTGTCATGTATTCCACATAGTGTCATGTATTCCACAAAGTGTCATGTATTCCACAAAGTGTCATGTATTCCACAAAGTGTCATGTATTCCACATAGTGTCATGTATTCCACAAGGGTCATGTACTCACATAGTGGCATGTATTCCACATCCAGTGCATGTATTCCACATAGTGTCATGTATTCCACAAAGTGTCATGTATTCCACAAAGTGTCATGGATTCCTACAAAGTGTCATGTATTCCACAAAGTGTCATGTATTCCACAAAGTGTCATGTATTCCACAAAGTGTCATGTATTCCACTGGGTCATGTATTCCACAAGGGGGTCATGTATTACCACATAGTGTCATGTATTCACAAAGTGTCATGTATTCCACAAAGTGTCATGTATTCCACATAGGGTCATGTATTCACCTTGGTGCTCATGTATTCCACAAAGTGTCATGTATTCCACATCAGTGTCAGTCAAAAGGGTTCATGCTCTGGCCCCCTAGGGGTCATGTATTCCACAAGCCAGGTCATGTATTCCACAAGTGTCATGTATTCCACATAGTGACATGTATTCCACAAAGTGTCATGTATTCCACATAGTGTAATGATTTAGATGTCACTATTGTACAAAGTGTCCTGGATTCCACAAAGGGTCAGGTATTCCACATAGTGTCATGTATTCCACAAAGGGTCATGTATTCCACATAGTGTCATGTATTCCACATAGTGTCATGTATTCCACAAAGGGTCATGTATTCCACAAAGGGTCATGTATTCCACAAAGGGTCATGTATTCCACAAAGTGTCATGTATTCCACATAGTGACATGTATTCCACAAAGTGTCATGTATTCCACATAGTGTCATGTATTACACAAAGGGTCATGTATTCCACATAGTGACATGATTTAGATGCACTATTGTAAAGTGGCTGTTCCACTGGATGTCAGAAGGTGAATTCACCAATTTGTAAGTCGCTCTGGATAAGAGCGTCTGCTAAATGACTTAAATGTAAATGTAAATGTAATGTATTCCACAAAGTGTCATGTATTCCACAAAGTGTCATGTATTCCACATAGTGTCATGTATTCCACAAAGTGTCATGTATTCCACATAGTGTCATGTATTCCACATAGGGTCATGTATTCCACATAGTGTCATGTATTCCACAAAGGGTCATGTATTCCACAAAGGGTCATGTATTCCACATAGTGTCATGTATTCCACATAGTGTCATGTATTCCACATGAGTGTCATAGTATTCCACAAAGTGTCATGTATTCCACATAGTGTCATGTGTTCCACATAGGGTCATGTATTCCACATGGGTCATGTATTCCACATAGTGTGTGTATTCCACAAAGTGTCATGTATTCCACAAGGGTCATGTATTCCACATAGTGTCATGTATTCCACAAAGTGTCATGTATTTCACATATTGTCATGTATTCCACATAGTGTCATGTATTCCACAAAGTGTATTCCACAAAGTGTCATGTATTCCACATGGTGTCATGTATTCCACATAGTGTCATGTATTCCATGGTGTCATGTATTCATAGTGTCATGTATTCCACATAGTGTCATGTGTTCCACATAGTGTCATGTATTCCTAGAAGTGTCATGTATTTCACAGAGTGTCATGTATTCCACATGGTGTCATGTATTCCACAAGGGTCATGTATTCCACATAGTGTCATGTATTCACAGGTGTCATGTATTCCTGAGGGTCATGTATTTCACATAGTGTCATGTATTCCACAAAGTGTCATGTATTCCACAAAGTGTCATGTATTCCACAGGTCATGTATTCCACATAGGGTCATGTATTCCACATAGTGTCATGTATTCCACATAGTGTCATGTATTCCACAAAGTGTCATGTATTCCACAAGGGTCATGTACTCCACATAGTGTCATGTATTCCACATAGGGTCATGTATTCCACATAGTGTCATGTATTCCACAAAGTGTCATGTATTCCACAAAGTGTCATGTATTCCACATAGTGTCATGTATTCCACATAGTGTCATGTATTCCACAAAGGGTCATGTATTCCACATAGTGTCATGTATTCCACAAAGGGTCATGTATTCCACAAAGTGTCATGTATTCCATAAAAGTGTCCTGTATTCCACATAGTGTCATGTATTCCACATAGTGTCATGTATTCCACAAGGGTCATGTATTCCACATAGTGTCATGTATTGAATTACAGTTGAACTACACTTTACCAATACAGTCTTAAGAGAACCACAGAAGCAGACCCACAGCTGTGTAGAGAACCACAGAAGCAGACCCACAGCTGTGTAGAGAACCACAGAAGCAGACCCACAGCTGTGTAGAGAACCACACAGGCACCCACCTGCAGCTGTCAGGGTGGGGACAGTTGTGTGATGAAATGCTGGTTTGTCTCCAGGATGTGCAGATCTATAAGGGAAGGGGACGATCTTCCAACTGTTTCCTCCTCCGTGCTGATGTGTGTGTTGTCCCTGCGTTGTCTCTGAGGCTGGGGCAGTGTCTGCTGGTCTTCAGGCCCACCCGGTCCAGGCAGCCGGTTGTTGACCCCCACTCCCCTCTACACCCCCCAGGACCTGGGTGCAGTAAGCAGGTCTCTTCGTCTCTGGACAGGTAGATGGGGGCGGAGGTGTGGCTGAGACGAGCCCGGTAGCGTCCGTCCTTGTCCACAGGCCTGGACTTGGCCTTCTTGTTGATGCTGCGCAGTGTAGGGACTGGACTACTCACTTCTACAAGAGAGAGGATGGAGACAGATACCATTAACGGAGACAGGTACCATTAATGGAGACAGGTACCATTAACGGAGACAGGTACCATTAATGGAGACAGGTACCATTAACATAGACAGGTACCATTAATGGAGACAGGTACCATTAACGGAGACAGGTACCATTAATGGAGACAGGTACCATTAACGGAGACAGGTACCATTAACGTAGACAGGTACCATTTAATGAGACAGGTACCATTAACGGAGACCGGTACCATTAACATAGACAGGTACCATTAACGGAGACAGGTACCATTAACGTAGACAGGTACCATTTAATGGAGACAGGTACCATTAATGGAGACAGGTACCATTAACGTAGACAGGTACCATTAACATAGACTGGTACCATTAATGGAGACAGGTACCATTAACATAGACAGGTACCATTAACATAGACAGGTACCATTAACGGAGACAGGTACCATTAATGGAGACAGGTACCATTAATGGAGACAGGTACCATTAATGGAGACAGGTACCATTAACGGAGACAGGTACCATTAACATAGACAGGTACCATTAACATAGACAGGTACCATTAACATAGACAGGTACCATTAACGGAGACAGGTACCATTAATGGAGACAGGTACCATTAACGGAGACAGGTACCATTAACGTAGACAGGTACCATTTAATGAGACAGGTACCATTAACGGAGACCGGTACCATTAACATAGACAGGTACCATTAACGGAGACAGGTACCATTAACGTAGACAGGTACCATTTAATGGAGACAGGTACCATTAATGGAGACAGGTACCATTAACGTAGACAGGTACCATTAATATAGACAGGTACCATTAACGTAGACAGGTACCATTAACATAGACAGGTACCATTAACGTAGACAGGTACCATTAACATAGACAGGTACCATTAACATAGACAGGTACCATTAATGGAGACAGGTACCATTTATGGAGACAGGTACCATTAATGGAGACAGGTACCATTAACATAGACAGGTACCATTAATGGAGACAGGTTCCATTAATGGAGACAGGTACCATTAATGGAGACAGGTACCATTAACGGAGACAGGTACCATTAATGTAGACAGGTACCATTAATGGAGACAGGTACCATTTAATGGAGACATGTACCATTAATGGAGACAGGTACCATTTAATGGAGACAGGTACCATTAACGGAGACAGGTACCATTAACATTAGCATTAACGGAGACAGGTACCATTTACCATTGGAGACAGGTACCCATTTAATGGGGACAGGTACCATTAACGGAGACAGGTACCATTAACGTAGACAGGTACCATTAACGACAGGTACCATTAATGGAGACAGGTACCATTTAATGGAGACAGGTACCATTAACGGAGACAGGAACCATTAACGAGACAGGGGTACCATTAACGGAGACAGGTACCATTTAACGGAGACAGGTACCATTTAATGGAGACAGGTAGCATTTAATGGAGACAGGTACCATTAACGGAGACAGGTACCATTTAATGGAGACAGGTACCATTTAATGGAGACAGGTACCATTTAATGGGGACAGGTACCATTAATGGAGACAGGTACCATTTAATGGAGACAGGTACCATTTAATGGAGTATATGTACTATTAATGGAGACAGGTACCATTTAATGGAGACAGGTACTATTAACGTGACAGGTACCATTAACGAGACAGGTACCATTAACGACAGGTACCCATTAACGAGACAGGTACCATTAACGGAGACAGGTAGCATTTAATGGAGACAGGTACCATTTAACGGAGACAGGTACCATTTAACGGAGATACAGGCACCATAGTATTAATGGATATACAGGTACCATTAACGGAGACAGGTACCATTAATGGAGACAGGTACCATTAATGGAGACAGGTACCATTAACGTAGACAGGTACCATTAACGGAGACAGGTACCATTAATGGAGACAGGTACCATTTAACGGAGACAGGTACCATTTAACGGAGACAGGTACCATTAATGGAGACAGGTACCATTAACGGAGACAGGTACCATTAATGGAGACAGGTACCATTAACGGAGACAGGTACCATTAACATAGACAGGTACCATTAACGGAGACAGGTACCATTAACGTAGACAGGTACCATTAATGGAGACAGGTACCATTAACGGAGACAGGTACCATTAATGGAGACAGGTACCATTAACGGAGACAGGTACCATTAACGTAGACAGGTACCATTAACGGAGACAGGTACCATTAATGGAGACAGGTACCATTAATGGAGACAGGTACCATTAATGGAGACAGGTACCATTAACGGAGACAGGTACCATTTAATGGAGACAGGTACCATTTAATGGAGACAGGTACTGCTTAATGCTTATAGCAACAAACACAAGTTGATATATTTGCTGTGTCACAGTAATGTCACTTAAGCATTTATGAAATGCTTACTCACTGATTATCCATAGGTTATGAATGTGTTATGAAGTGAACATATGGTGAAGTATTTCATTTGGTATGGTAAGACAGGCGGGTCAATGTTTTCTTACCCAGTGTTGACTGGTTGTTGCTTGGCGACAGAGTAGTTGCTGATTGGTTGTTTGTGGCAGTTGTAGGTGGACAGCAAGCTGCAGGATTGGCCAGTGAAGGAGAGGGTGGGACTGTATCTACACAGAATAGATAGGTTCATAACATATGATTTATGATGATGTCCTGTAGGATCAGTTTGGTTTCTAATGACTTTATGAGAATCCTAAGACAATACTCTATACATCGTGTTTAGATCGTAAAGTCAGTTACAAATACATGGTGCCCATCTTTAGTCAGCCCAATAACTAACAATTGTAAATAAGCCTCAGAGATAGCTAGTCCTTTCTACCACTAAATACTGCCCATCTAGCAATCCGAAGAGGGATGTATATGTCTGTGTGTCTCTGACCTTGACGCGTGGAGATGGTGGATCGAGGAGCAGAGGCCATCCTAGATGATCCCTCTGCAGACCTGGACCAGAGGGGTATGAACACATACTATGAGAGGAGAAGGGAGATGGAATGGAATGGAATAGAAGGGAATAGAATAGAATAGAATGGAATGGAATGGAATAGAAGGGAATAGAATAGAAGGGAATAGAATAGAATAGAATGGAATGGAATAGAAGGGAATAGAATAGAAGGGAATAGAATATAATACAATGGAATGAAATAGAAGGGAATAGAATAGAATGGAATGGAATAGAATAGAATGGAATAGAAGGGAATGGAATAAAATAGAAGGGAATGCAGTAGAAGAGAGATGGAATGGAATAGAATAGAATGGAATAGAAGGGAATGGAAGAGAAGGGAATATAATGGAATAGAAGGGAAAGGAATAGAATGGAATGGAAGGGAATATAATGGAATAGAAGGGAAAGGAAGGGAATGGAAGAGAATGGAATGGACGGGAATGGAATAGAATGGAATAGAAGGGAATGGAAGGGAAGGGAATGGAATAGAATGTAATAGAAGGGAATGGAATAGAAGGGAATGGAATAGAATGGAATGGAATAGAATGGAATGGAATAGAAGGGAATTCCTAGCAGATGGCATCAGATGGGGAGGGGCATAGATATTGCACGATAATCACATGTGATAGAATAGTAATGAATGCTGAAATGTCACCTTTGTACTTTGTATAGTTGATTTAATGGACTCCAGAATGATGTGCTCATGCTGGTGTTTAATGGCTGTTTTTAAGTGGTGAAACACAATACACATTTCAACTATGGGTGGACAATAAAGTGTTTCTCATTCTAAAGTAATCATAGAGAGTTTTGAATATGAGACTAGTGGATTCGGTTGTACAGTGTTGGTGCTGGTTGAAAGTGGTTTGTACCTTTCACCCTACCTGCTTTCAGAATACATTTGCCAGTAAAGGCCTACTTCATGGAATGTTCCAGACTGAGCAACCAAGTCAACAGTAGAAATGAGTCATGACCTCTTGAGACACAAACTGGGAAACACCCTAATTACCAACTTAAAGTACGAGTAGAGTAGGGAACGAGAGTAGGGAACAAGAGTAGGGAACGAGAGTAGGGAACGAGAGTAAGGAACGAGAGTAGGGAACGAGAGTAGGGAACGAGAGTAGGGAACGAGAGTAAGGAACAGAGTAAGGAACGAGAGTAGGGAACGAGAGTAGGGAACGAGAGTAGGGAACGAGAGTAGGGAACGAGAGTAGGGAACGAGAGTAGGGAACGAGAGTAGGGAATGAAAAAATAAAAGAGAGAGAGAGAAAGGTAGAGGAAGAAATGTGCAGGGAGAGCATACCATGGACAGAGTGGTGGACAGAGTGGTGGACAGAGTGGTGGACAGAGTGGTGGACAGAGTGTGACCGTAGCAGTGAAGAGGAGCAGGAAGCAGGAAGCTACATAGCTACATAGGACATCAGAGACATACAGGGAGCAGGAAGCTACATAGCTACATAGCTACAGAGGACATCAGAGACATACAGGAAGCAGGAAGCTACATAGCTACATAGCTACAGAGGACATCAGAGACATACAGGAAGCAGGAAGCTACATAGCTACAGAGGACATAAGAGTCATACAGGGAGCAGGAAGCTACATAGCTACATTGCTACAGAGGACATAAGAGACATACAGGGAGCAGGAAGCTACATAGCTACATAGGACATAAGAGTCATACAGGAAGCAGGAAGCTACATAGCTACAGAGGACACAAGAGACATACAGAGAGCAGGAAGCTACATTGCTACAGAGGACATCAGAGACATACAGGAAGCAGGAAGCTACATAGCTACATAGGACATCAGAGACATACAGGGAGCAGGAAGCTACATAGCTACATAGCTACAGAGGACATCAGAGACATACAGGAAGCAGGAAGCTACATAGCTACATAGGACATCAGAGACATACAGGAAGCAGGAAGCTACATAGCTACAGAGGACATCAGAGACATACAGGAAGCAGGAAGCTACATAGCTACAGAGGACATCAGAGACATACAGGAAGCAGGAAGCTACATAGGAAAAGGATAATAAGGTAAAGAACAGCAATATTACTCACATGGCTACAGAAGGCAGAGAGGACACAGAAGAAAAGCAAAGGAGAGAGCAGTGAAACTGGTTTGTGTGTGATGTAGTGTGCATGCAGCCCTGAGACATGGCTGGTGACTCCTGTGTGGTCATGTTTCAGGGCTACAGGTATATGGTTGATGTATCTGGATGTGGTCATGTTTCAGGGCTACGGGTATATGGTTGATGTATCTGGATGTGGTCATGTTTCAGGGCTACAGGTATATGGTTGATGTATCTGGATGTGGTCATGTTTCAGGGCTACGGGTATATGGTTGATGTATCTGGATGTGGTCATGTTTCAGGGCTACAGGTATATGGTTGATGTATCTGGATGTGGTCATGTTTCAGGGCTACAGGTATATGGTTGATGTATCTGGATGTGGTCATGTTTCAGGGCTACAGGTATATGGTTGATGTGTCTGGATGTGGTCATGTTTCAGGGCTACAGGTATATGGTTGATGTGTCTGGATGTGGTCATGTTTCAGGGCTACAGGGATATGGTTGATGTATCTGGATGTGGTCATGTTTCAGGGCTACAGGTATATGGTTGATGTATCTGGATGTGGTCATGTTTCAGGGCTACAGGTATATGGTTGATGTATCTGGATGTGGTCATGTTTCAGGGCTACAGGTATATGGTTGATGTATCTGGATGTGGTCATGTTTCAGGGCTACAGGTATATGGTTGATGTATCTGGATGTGGTCATGTTTCAGGGCTACAGGTATATGGTTGATGTATCTGGATGTGGTCATGTTTCAGGGCTACAGGTATATGGTTGATGTATCTGGATGTGGTCATGTTTCAGGGCTACAGGTATATGGTTGATGTATCTGGATGTGGTCATGTTTCAGGGCTACGGGTATATGGTTGATGTATCTGGATGTGGTCATACGTACACGTCTTTCTCAATGACGTCCCCTCTGTGGTGCAGTGTTAACACATAGAGTACAGACATGGAGATGACACTGAAGGTCATGACGACGACCAGAGCCAGAATGGTTCCCTGCATGAACCTGTGACTGATACAGCCCTGCTCTGGAGTCGCACTCTGTAATGACATCGAAACACAGGTTTGACATTTTAAATGCTGGTTTTCCAGGTGGAGGGAGAGAGGAGGGCTTCTATACTGGTGTTCATGTGTAGGGAAACATCTACCTTATTCCCAGGTTTCACTGTCTTCCTCTTCAGGGGACCACTTCCTGTCCTGCTGAACTGGCTCCCTGATTGGCTGGAGACAGAGAAAAAAAATCACCCACCAAATACATTTGGTATGTCAAATAATTTAAAATACTGGACCAGAGCTTGATTACCAATGGAATTGTACTAATAGGTATAATCAAGTGCTCCTCTTAGAATGTATTTAACATGTAAAGGCGTGTCCTACCTGGTGGATGAATGTATTTAACATGTAAAGGCGTGTCCTACCTGGTGGATGAATGTATTTAACATGTAAAGGCGTGTCCTACCTGGTGGATGAATGTATTTAACATGTAAAGGCGTGTCCTACCTGGTGGTGCCTCCGCTGACAGTACTCTTCATGCTGTCCAGACGGCGGAGTTTGGCCAGCTTCCTGCTCCAGCGCTCCAGCTCATCTATACGAGTCTCCAGGTTGTCAGTCAGTTTACACAGCTCCTTCACTGCACCGACGTTCTCCATGAAGATACGGTCCTAGAGAGAGAGAGACGGGGGGTGAGGGAGGGGGAGCGAGTGAGGGAGGGAAAGAGAGGGAGAAGGAGGCGGGAGAGAGGGGTGGAGGGCAAAGAGAGGGAGGGAATGGGGGAGAGAGAGGGAGGGGGAGGGAGGAAGAGAGGAAGAGAGGGGGAGACAGGGAGATGGGGGAGAGAAAGACGCAGGGAGAGGGGGAGGGAGAGAGGGAGGCACAGAAGTCAATGTCTGTTGCAAATTCCGGAAACTTTTCCAGAGTTCTCGGCTCCTTAGACATCTCAGATGGAGGATTTCCAGTTTCTAAGGAGGGAGAAAACAGCATTCCTGGTTGCTGTGTCTCTGTGTGTGTGTGTGTCTCTCTCTCTGTGTGTGTGTGTGTGTGTGTGTGCTACCTTGTTGACCACCAGAAGTTTAGGGATGGTCTCTCCATTGGAACAGATGATGTCTCCTCCCTCCTTCACGGCTTCAGGCAGAATCTGCTGCACGTCCTGAGCAATCACTCCTGGATAACACAACACCTTACTGTAAACTCCTATCACTCCTGGATAACACAACACCTTACTGTAAACTCCTAACACTCCTGGATAACACAACACCTTACTGTAAACTCCTAACACTCCTGGATAACACAACACCTTACTGTAAACTCCTAA